>NC_091445.1:13721060-13964362 GCF_964237555.1 Oryctolagus cuniculus | reverse complement strand
AGTCTGTGTGTATCTTTGTTGGTGTGGTATGTTTCTTGTCAGCAGCAAATAGATGGGTATTGTTTTTAAATTTGTTCAGCCTGCCTGTATCTTTTTTAGTATATGTGCTGCCAAATGAGTTCCCACCTGTGTCTTTTAATTGGAGAGTTTAGGCCATTTACATTCAAGGTCACTATTGATAAGGAATGACTTGACCATGCTATTTTTCCATAAATATTCCAATTATTTAATTTGGGTTTCCTTTGTACTTTCATTGGAAGATTTTTTTGGCTTCACATTCTTTTATAATGATGATTCTCTCTTTTTCTGTGCATAGCTCATCCTTAAGCATCTTTTGTAAGCCTGGACAGGTGTTAACAAATTCTTTTAATTTCTATTTGTTATGTAAGGTCTTTGTTTCATCTTCATTCATAACTAAGAACTTTGCTTGGTACAGTTTTCTGGGCTGATGGTTGTTTTCTCTTAAGACTTGAACTATGTCTCTCTACTCTCTACTAGCCTATAGGGTTTCTTATGAGAAGTCTATCATTTTTTTTTTTTTGACAGGCAGAGTGGACAGTGAGAGAGAGAGACAGAGAGAAAGGTCTTCCTTTGCCGTTGGTTCACCCTCCAATGGCCGGCGCGGCCGGCGCACCACGCTGATCTGATGGCAGGAGCCAGGTACTTCTCCTGGTCCCCAATGGGGTGCAGGGCCCAAGGACTTGGGCCATCCTCCACTGCACTCCGAGAAGTCTATCATTAAGTCTAACTGGAGATCTTCTGAATGTAATATGGTGCTTCTTGCATGCACATTTTAGAATCTTTTCTTTTGCTTTACTATTGAAATTTTGACCACAATGTGAAGATCTCATGTACATGTGTCTATAAGGAATTCTATGTGCTTTGTGTGTTGGGCATCTTTTTCTTTATTGAAATTAGGGAATTTTTCTGTAATTATTTAACTGAATAGGCCTTCTAATCCCCCCCTCTTTTTAAAACTGGGAATTTATTTTTATAGAAAACTTTTATTTAATAAATATAAATTTCATAAGTACAACTTTTGGATGATAGCAGTTCTTCCCCCCATACCCACCCTCCCACCCTCAAACCATCCCACCTCCTACTCTACTCCTCTCCCATCCCATTCTTCATTAAGATTCATTTTCTTTTTTTTTAAACTTTTATTTAATGAATATAAATTTCCAAAGTACGACTTATGGATTACAATGGCTTCCCCCCCATAATGTCCCTCCCACCTGCAACCCTCCCCTTTCCCATTCCCTCTCCCCTTCCATTCACGTGAGGATTCATTTTCAATTCTCTTTATATACAGAAGATCAGTTTAGTATACATTAAGTAAAGATTTCAACAGTTTGCTCCCACACAGAAACACAAAGTGAAAAATAATAGATGATTTTTTAAATGATGATGAAATCAGATCAGACCTATTGTCATGTTTAATCCCAGCGAGAGTCAAGTTGGGAATTGCTAATTTCTTCTTCTTCTTTTTTTTTTTTTACAGAAGATCAGTTTAGTATACATTAAGTAAAAATTTCAACAGTTTGCACCCCCATAGAAACACAAAGTGAAATATACTGTTTGAGTACTCGTTATAGCATTAAGCCTCAATGTACAGCACATTAAGGACAGAGATCCTACATGAGGAGTAAGTGCACAATGACTCCTGTTGTTGACTTTACAAATTGACACTCCTGTTTATGGCATCAGTAATCTCCCTATGCACCAGTCATGAGTTTCCAAGGCTATGGAAGCCCCTTGAGTTCTCTGACTCTTATCTTGTTTAGACAAGGTCATAGTCAAAGTGGAGGTTCTCTTCTCCCTTCAGAGAAAGGTACCTCCTTCTTTGAAGACCTATTCTTTCCACTGGGATCTCACTCACAGAGATCTTTCATTTAGGTTTTTTTTTTTCCCCCAGAGTGTCTTGGCTTTCCATGCCTGAAATACTCTCATGGGCTTTTCAGCCAGATCGGAATGCCTTTAGGCCTGATTCTGAGGCCAGAGTGCTGTTTAGGACATCCGCCATTCTATGAGTCTGCTGAGTATCTCGCTTCCCATGTTGGATCACTCTCCCCAGGCAGAGTGGACAGTGAGAGAGAAAGAGACAGAGAGAAAGGTCTTCCTTTGCGGTTGTTTCACCCTCCAATGTCCGCTGCGGCCGGCGCACTGCGCTGATCCGATGGCAGGAGCCAGGTACTTATCCTGGTCTCCCATGGGGTGCAGGGCCCAAGCACTTGGGCCATCCTCCACTGCACTCCCTGGCCACAGCAGAGAGCTGGCCTGGAAGAGGGGCTACCGGGACAGAATCCGGCGCCCCGACCGGGACTAGAACCTGGTGTGCTGGCACCGCACGGCGGAGGATTAGCCTAGTGAGCCGCAGCACCGGCCAAGATTCATTTTCAATTATCTTTGTATACAGAAGATCAACTAAGTAAAAATTTTAATAGTTTTCGCCCACACAGACACACAAAGTATAAAGTACTGTTTGAAGACTAGTTTTATTGTTAATTTTCATAGTACAACACATTGAGGACAGAGATCCTACATGGGGAGCAAGTGCACAGTGACTCCTGTTGTTGCTGAACCATTCTCTTTACACACCTTCAGGAACTGCTAAGATCCATATGCTGGGTCATTTGATAGTATCCCATAAAATTGCCACTTGGTTTTTAATTTTTCTCATTGCTTCCTCTTTTTTTTCTGACCAAAATATTTCCAAGATTTGTCTTTTAGCTCAATATTCTTTCTCTTGCCTCACCAAGTCTGTTGTTAAGGGTTTCCTCTGTATTTTTTATTTGACATATTGAATTCTTCATGTCTAATATTTCATTTTGATTTCTCTTCAAAATATCAATTTCTTAGGATTTTTCTTTCTTGTCATGTATGGATTTCTTTAATTTGCTTGTCATTGCTTCTGAGTGATCATGAGATTAATCTCTTGAGTTCTGTTTCAGGCATTTCATCAATCTCTTCATCTTCACATTCCAATACAAAGTGTTGTATTCTTTTGGGCATGGGTCATGGTGTCTTTCTTATTGTTTATTGAATTTCTCCATTTATTTTTAGGCATTTTTGGAGATACTTGTTGGTATTTTCCTCTGATGGCTTTTATCTTTGAATTATACCTCTGTGCTGTTACAGTGAATACCCAGAAGTGTGTTGTTTGAGGCCAGGGAACTCTGGTTAAGTGCTCTAGGGTAGGGCAAGTATCTAGGGGGTGACACTTGAGTTGGGTATAGTAGCTCTTCTCTTTAACAGAAAGAACAGTATGATCACCTCTGTTGGTGTAATCACATCCTCACCTCCTTTCTTCCAAGTTGAGCAATACCCAGGTGTTAGCACAGAGCGGGTGCAATACTCATCCCCACTGTGATATGAGCCACACAAAGGATCTGTGCAGTCTTCAGCACGAGCACAGATCCTATTGGCAGTGACCCACTCCAGGCAATCAGAGATCTCTGAACATGTAGAGTCCCTTGCATAGATTGCCCAGAGACCCAGCTACACCCTGTACCCTCTTGTACACTCACAGAGATTCCCACAATCTCAGGGCACAAGACTCCCACCATCATGGGGTGCATGTGATCCCCTCTGCCCCACCTTCCTGTCCCAAGCACAGAGTGGCAGAGATGTTCCCAGAGCCAGCTTGCTGTGGGCACTCCACCTAGGCAGTTTGAGCTTAGGTGATATGTTGAGATGCTGGCAGTACCTCACAGTCCTACATGGGTGCCTGCCCCATGTCATGCCTCTCAGTCAGCATCAGTCAGTGGGGAATGTGGATTTTTCCCTCTACTAGAATCTCTGGGTCTCACACGCATGCACAAGAGCATGTGTTCCCCTAGAATTTACTGCATTTGGTAATGTCACAAATATCATACTGTACTCAGAATAACTGGAATACATAGATAAGAGTTTGAAGTATTATTGCATAGCTTTGGTTTGTTAGACCCTCGGAGTGAGGATGCTAACACGTCGAGAAGCACACCCCAAAGACTCAGAGTCCAGACCAGCTGATGCAAAAGCAAGAGGATTTATTTGGCGTCTGCGCAGACGGGCCTCCTGAACTCGGGAGTCCAGAGAGCGCCCCCAGCACAAAGCCACACAGTTTATATACCTGCAGCGACCAATCAAAAGCACCATAGAGTCCATGCACACAGCAGTCCAATCCATGAGCTGATCATGTGAAGTGCATGCGTCTTCTGTCCAATCAGCTATGGGATCACATGGGAGGCATGCACACAGCAGTCCAATCCGTGAGCTGATCATGTGAAGGGCATGCGTCTTCTATCCAATCAGCTACGGGATCACATGGGAGGCATGCACCTCGTCACCATTTTGTTGTTTACTTCTTTAGTAGTTCCTTTCCCTGCCAGCGCCATCTTGTTCACCCTGAGGGGGACGACGTCTCGCTCCCTTTGTTCCCCTGGTGGGAGAGCGGCGTCCTGCTTCCCACACTGTTATTTGAGTATTAGGGGGCATACAAACTGGGTTAGGTCTTAGCACAGCCAGGCACAAGTGTCACAGCTAGCTAAGCATAGGGTCCCTTACTTTTATAGCTGCACCTAATCTTAGCTTTGGGGGAAAAAGTTTAGGGCTATAATTTTTAAACTTTAATTTTATTTGGGGCAAAGGTAACTTCTTGTTTTTAATGGTATTAGCTTAGGTCACTCCATCTTGGTTTGATTTTTAAGGTTCTTCAGGTTGAACGAAATTACGTCCTTGTCCAACGTGGAAACTCCCCGCCTTTACTGCTGACAAGATGGCGTCTTGTCCCAGCCCGTTGCTGGATACATGCACAAGAGGTTCTGCAGCTGCTGCTCTTATCTTAAATGGCACTGCCCTTTCTCAGCTGGTTGCCAGGCACCATTGTGCGTGGGGGAGAGAAGAGTACCCTTTTCTTTTTTTTTTTCTACTGGGTTAGAAAACCCTCAGGGCTGTAGGCTGGATTCATGCCATGCTCTCCCTCCAGCTGTATCACCAGTGGCACAGGCTGCTGCAATCTGATCTCACCTCATTCTACAAAGCTTGCGTTTTCTCCTGCTGTCTCAGCTGCTGGGGTTGTGTGTTGTGTCTGTGTTTGTGCTGCACATCTGCACCTTCCACACCAATCCATGGCATTCCTCTTCCTTCCATAGAATTTCTGTTGTGGTTTTCTCTCCAACTCTCCCCTGAGAATATACATTGTATACTTTTTTTCCACTATTTACCCCTAGTCTAGACCAGTATGCTCTTCCCTATTCCACCATCTTAGAATCTCAGCACTTTTATCAATCAAAGTACTTAACCTCTGAAAATACTTTAACTTCACCTCACTCTCCAAATGGCTACAACAAGTGGGGCTGGATCAGGCTGAAGCCAGGATATCAGAACTCTATCCATATTTCTCACGTGGGTACAGGGCCCCAAACGCTTGGTCCATCTTCTGCTGCTTTCTCAGAGACATTAGCAGAAAGTTGGTGGAAAAGTGGAGCAGCTAGGGATTGAACCAGTGGTCATTTGGGATGCTGGCATCATTGGTGGTGGCTTAACAGGCTGTGCCACAATGCCAGCCACTCATTTTACTCTTAAACTGATCTTTTCAGTGCAGCGGGTCAGTACACATGAAATCATTTTATTGTACCTTCATTATCTTCCTTTCATGGAGGTCAGAATGATGAAGCAACTTCCCCAATGTCACACATTTATAATGTTAGGATCAACAAGGAAACTCAAGTTTGATTCTGAAGCACCATATTAAAATTTATTTATTTGAAAGGGAAAGCAACAGTGAAGGGAGGGAGGGAGAGAGAGAGAAGAATGGGAAGAAGAATGAGCATGAGAGAGAATGAATATTAATATTCCATCTGCTGGTTCACTCCCCAGATAGCTCCAGTAGTCTATTCTGGGTCAAGCCAAAGTCGAGGCTGGAACTCTATCCAGGTCTCCCACATGGCTGGCAAGGGTCCAAGTACTTTGGCCATCTTCTGCCTTTCCAGGTGAATTAGCAGGAAGCTGGATCAGAACCAGAGCAACCGAGACTCAAACTGGGGATCGTATGGGATATGAGCATCTCAAGTGCCTTAACCCGCTGAGCCACAATGCTGGCTCCCAAAAGCACCATTTTTAACCATGATGTTGTAATGCTAATATATATTACTGTTTTCCCTGTTATTCAGGATCTATAGCCATATATAATGTTATATATATATTATAAATATTATATAATTTTATATATATTTAATCTTTAATAACCAATAGGAAAGTTGGATGGTATAATATCTTAAGTGCTTTCATTAAACTGTGGCAAATTTATAGTGTATGATTTTTTTTCTCATATATTTTATTCCATGAATAACAATCTAAACTCTTAGCCATTGCTTGGAGAACTAATTTCCAATTTGTTAGGAATCCCTTCTGGGTCTCCTCTGAGTCTTGCTAGGTTCTCCATGGACTTCTGCTTTGTGGGTGATTGTACAGTCTCTGCAGTGTTAGGAGTTACAAGAGCTGTTACTTCTCATTCACACATTTATTCAACGGTTATGGGTCAGGTCCATGGTTTAATACAGAGATTTAAAAGCAGAGCCCCGCTCTAGCAGAGACCACATGGCTGTCTACAAAAACATTTCCCCTTCTACCTAGCTGTACCACTGTACTACTTTTACCTGTCCCTGTTGAAACAGGTGATGGCCAGTGGCTTGTGGGTAGAGGCCATGGGTGGCACCCTCAGACATGGCCCATCAAATTTCCTTCCCTTTTTTCCAGATGGACATGCACTGAACTAGCTGAGCCACAGATGGAATTTGAGACCCTGACTCATGCTTGGAGTAGAGCCACTTGATAATTAGGAACATCTGTTTTGAACTTCTTATGGGAAAGAAATAGGAGGGGATTTCAAAAAGCTTGTGGAAAACAATTTAGAGACAAGTTTATTTTGGTGAAAAACTTTTTTTTTTGAAATTCATAGATCTTTTTATGAACTTTTTGTAGACCTCCTGCAACTCTGTGTTGTAGGAAGTTATCCTTACGTGGAAGTTTTTCTCCTACAGCACATAGTATTGGTCAAATTATTACACTGTACTCAAAACTAAATAGGAAAATGGATTTTAAAAACCACTGTGTAGCACTGACAATGCACCTGGAGAAGCAACAGAAAATGACCCAAGTACTTGGGCCCCTGCTACCCACATGGGAGATCTTGTATGAAGTTTCTGGTTCCTAAGTTCAGCCTGGCCCAAATCTCACTCTTGTAGCTATTTGGGGAGTGAACCAGCAGACAGAAGATCTCTCTGCCTCTCTCAGTCTCTCTCTCTCTCTCTGACACTTTGCCTTTTAAATAAATAAATAAATAAAATCTTAAAAAAAAAAAAAACAGTGGAGACTCGCCTGCTCCACTTCCGACCCAGCTCCCTGCTGTGTCCTGGGAAGGTAGTAGAAGATGGCCAAGTCCTTGGGCCCCTGCACCTGCATGGGAAGACCCCAAGTAAGCTCTTGGCTCCTGGTTTCAGAACCACGCTGCCCGGCCGTTGCAGCCAACTGGGGAGTGAACCAACGGATGGAAGACCTCTCTCTATCTGCCTCTCCTTCTTGCTCTGTGTAACTCTGACTTTCAAATAAATAAATAAATCTTAAAAAAAAAGAGATGGCATTCAATTGTGAGTTAAATGTCCCCCAGGTAGAAAGAGCTATCTTAAAATCTCTGAAGACATCTTTATAAGACAGGAACTAGGAGTATTTTTACTTCTTTGTTTTGTGAATTAGTAGTGAAGAAAATAAGCCAATCACATAGGAAACAGTTCTTTGTAGACTATCTTTGGATGCATGTTGCTTCATTCCCATTACTGAACTGGTTCACTGACAAGTTTTTGCTTTTAAAATTAAAAATTTAAAGAAAATGAAATATCTGGTGCTGTGGAATGTGCTTCCCTGAAATTTATGTGTTGGAAATGTCACTCAAATCCATATGTGAAGGGAACTTGGAGGGGAGCCATTGTGAGATGATTAGGGTTAGATGAGGCTCCCGTGGCGGCATTTGTGACTTCATAAGTAGAGAAAGGGAGACTGGGGCTGGCATGGCTGCTCTCTTTCGACATGCATTATCCTCAGCCATGTGATGATAGCATGAGGCCCCCACTGGTGGCTGAGCAGATGCCAGTATTGTGCTGTTGGGTTTGCAGATTCTAGAACCATGAGCCAGATAAATGTCTATTCTTTCCAAACTAGTCAGTCTCAGATATTTTGTTAGAGCAACAGCAAATGGATTAAGACACTTGCCTTTTACCACCACTGATTTTCTGTTGTTATTTTAGTCATCCATAAAACTATTTTTTTTTCTATTTTGTCTCTACCACTGTGTGTTTAAACTAGATTGTCTGGGGTGGGTGTTACGTGCAACAGGTTCAGCCGCAACTTGAGACACCTGATCCCCTATCAGCGTCCCCGGGAACTGAGTACCACCTTTGCTTCCTACTAATGAGCTTCCTGGAAGGCAGCAGTTAAAAGCTCTTTTTGTTTTAAGTCTTTGCTAGAGTCATTTTAAAGTGGACCCATTGATCAACTGAAACTAAGTACCTTTTTGGATTGGCTTTTTAAATTTTTAGATGAATGTTTTTACATAAATGATCATTTGAGTCTGCTTTCTAAGTTTACTTATTATTTATCTTTCATTTATTTGAAATAAAAATAAAATAAATAGTGAAATAAAAAAGAGAAACAGAATGAGAGTTTCCATCCACTGGTTTACTCCAAAATGCCTGTAACAGCTGTGTCTGGCAGGAACCAAGAACATCTTCTGGGTCTCCATGCAGGTAGGCAGGACCCAAGTACTTGTGCCATACATTAGCAGAAAGCTGGAGTTGGGAGCAGAGCCAGGATTTGGACTCCGGCATTCATGGGATGTGGGTGTCCCATGCATGTCTTAGCTGCTGTGCCAAACACTTGCCCTGTTTTTATTCCTGAGACTGCTTTTATTCCTTATTTTATCTGCATATGAATCTAACAACAGCTGCCCTAGAATTCACTTGGACTTAAATGTTTAACCAGTGTATATGTTTAATCTCACCTATTTATTTCCCATTAATTTTTTTTATTTATTTTTACAGGCAGAGTTATAGAGAGAGAACGGTCTTCCTTTTCCATTGGTTCACCCCCAAAATGGCCACTGCGTCTGGCGCCCTGCGCCGATCCAAAGCCAGGAGCCAGGTGCTTCCTCCTGGTCTCCCACGCAGGTGCAGGGCCCAAGGACCTGGGCCATCCTCCACTGCACTCCCAGGCCATAGCAGAGAGCTGGACTGGAAGAGGAGCAACTGGGACAGAATCCGGCGCCCAACCAGGACTAGAACCCGGGGTGCCAGTGCTGCAGGCAGAGGATTAGCCAAGTGAGCCGTGGCGCCGGCCTACTTCCCATTTATTATCTATGTATTCTTTCTCTGCCTGTTGTCTGTGTTTTTATTTTTTTTAAGTCAAAGCAACATCTGTGTCCTACTTGGTGTGATTTGTATTGTAGAGATTTAATAAATAGCTTATGATCAATTTTATTTGCTCTGTTAAAAAGTTTACATTTACTACTAAGTTAAATTATGTTTCTGATTATTGCAATAAAGATTCGAGCTCAGGGTATCCTTCAGATTTCTATGTTTATACGATAGAAGGATTTCCTATTGCTGTTTATATTTTGCAAAAACTAGCTACCTATTCCAAAGCTTATGTTTTCCAGGAATATATTGGATTTTTATTGGAGCAATAATTAGTGCACTTCACATTTTCCAACTCGGGCAGTAATTTTTTCCTTCAGTATCTAGTTTTTTTTTTTCCTCCTTTCCTGGAGTATTTTATGATAGATATATCATAAATCTCACTGTTTCAGCCTCTGCAAGTTTGCCGGCCTGTGGTGTTCAGTTCCATTCACCTTCTGTGCAGCAATCACCACCCTTCCTCTCCAGAACCTTTTCATCTTTCCCAGCTGAAATTCCGTGTCTGTTCGTCACTAACTCCCCATTAATCCCTCCCCACTCTCCCTGACAACCAGTGTTATTCTTTCCGACTCTGAATTTAACTACTCTAGCCTCCTCATCTAAGTGGAATCATGGAGTATTTGTTCTTTTGTGAGCAACTTATTTCCCTTAGTACATCTTCAAGCTTGATCCATATTGTTGCACATGTCAGATTTTTCCTCTTTTTTAAAGGCAGAATACTGTTCCATTGTATGTGTACACAACATTCTGCATGTGGGTACTTGGGTTTCTTCAACCTTTTGATGATTATGGATTTTCCTTTCCTTTTCAAGATACATCTTTCCCCTATGTCGTAGATTTGAAAATGAACATTTATTTTGCATTGTAATATCTCCAAAAATCAGGATCTTTCAAAAACGATTAGAGAAGTAGAGAGACACAGAGAATGCTTCTTTTTCCCCCCCAGAAACCTTTTATTTAAGGTAAACAAACTTCATGAATTTTGTAACTACAACTTTAGGAACATAGTGACAGTGATTCTTCTCACTGTATCCCCACTCCCTACATTGTTCCTCTTCCCTCTCCTGTTCCCATTCTTATTTTTTTTTACCAAGATCTATTTTCAATTAAGTTTATACATAGAAGATTAACTCTATACTAAGTAAAGAGTTCAATAAATAGTGTAAAAAAGTATTCCTCAACAGTTTTTTGATTTTTCTTTTGATTTCTTCTATGACCCACTGTACATTCAGGAGCATGTTGTTCAGTCTCCATGTGTTTGCATATGTTCTAGAGATTCCTGAGTGTTGATTTCCAGAGTAATTCCATTGCGGTCAGAGATGATGCATAGTATGATTTTGATTTTTTTGAATTTGCTGAGACTTGCTTTATGGCCTGGCCTGTGGTCTATCCTAGCAAAAGTTCCATGCACTGGTGAGAAGAATGTATATTCTGCAACCTTAGGATAGGAACTTCTATACATATTCATTAGGTCCATTTGGTCTGTAGTATCAATTAACTATTGTTTCCTTGCTGATTTTCTGTCTGGTTGATCTGTCCATTGTTGAAAGTGGGATATTGAAGACCCCATTAGTATCGTATGGAAGCCTATGTTGCCCTTTAGATCCTTTAACATTTCTTTTAAATATCCAGATGCCCTGCAATTAGGTGCATACACATTTATTATAATCACATCTTCATGTTGAATTGATACCTTAATCATTGCATAATGCCCTTCCTTATCTCTTTTAACAATTTTCTTTTTGTTAAAGTCTATTTTGTCTGATATTAAGATGGCTACACCAGCACGTTTTTGGTTTCTGTTAGTATGGAATATCTTTTTCCATCCTTTCACTTTCAGTCTGCATGTAACTTTGTTGGTGAGATGTGGTTCTTGCAGCAGCAAACAGATGGGTCTTTTTTTAATAGAAAGCTTTTATTTAATAACCATAAATTTCACAAGTACAACTTTTGGATTATAGTGGTTCTTCCCCCATACCCACCTTGCTGCCCCCAAACCCTCCCACCTCCTATTCCCTCTCCCATCCCATTCTTCATTAAGATTCATTTTCAATTATCTTTATATACAGAAGATCAACTCTAAGTAAAGATTGCAAAAGATTGCACAGACACACAAAGTATAAAGTACTGTTTGAAAACTAGTTTTACTGTTAATTCTCATAGTACAACACATTAAGGACAGAGGTCCTACATGGGGAGCAAGTGCACAGTGACTCCTCTTGTTGATTTAACAATTGACACTCATATGATGTCAGTGATTACCCGAGGCTCTTGTCATGAGCTGCCAAGACTATGGAAGCTTCTTGAGTCCACAAACTTCGACATTATTTAGACAGGGCCATAATCAAAGTGGAGGTTCTCTACTCCCTAAGAGAAAGGTACCTCCTCCTTTGGCCCCTTCTTTCCACCGGGATCTCACTCACAGATATCTTTGATTTAGGTTATTTTTTGCCACAGTGTCTTGGCTTTCCATGCCTGTGAAACTCTCATGGGCTTTTTGGATAGATCTGAATGCCTTACGGGCTTATTCTAAGGCCAGAGTGCTGTTTAGGGCATTTGTCATTCTATGAGTCTGCTATATGGCCTGATTTCCATGTTAGATTGTTCTCTCCTTTTTTAATTCTATCAATTATTATTAGCAGATACTAGTCTTGTTTATGTGATCCCTTTGACACTTAATCATATCTTTATGATCAGTTATGAACTTAAACTGATCACTTTAACTAGTAATATGGCATTGGTACCTGCCAACTTAATGGGATTTGGAGTCCCATGGCAAGTTTTAGCTTTACCCTTTGTGGTAAGACTGAGGGAACATGTGCCAAACTGTATATCTCCTCCCTCTTTTATTCCCACTCTTATTTTTAACAGGAATCAATTTTCAATTGGATTTAAACACCAAAGAATAATTCTCTGTTAAGTAAAGTGTTCAACAAGTTGTATTAAGTAGAAAAAGAAAATACTAAAAAGAATAAAATAGTAAGCTGTTCCTCTACATGACAAGGGATGGTCAAGTCATTGCTTCTCATAATGTCAGTTTCACTTTTAAAGGTTTCATTTTAGGTGCTCGGATAACAGTCACAGATTGGGGGAACATATGATATTTGTCCCTTTGGGACTGGCTTAGTTCATTCAGTATGATGTTTTCCAGATTCCTTCATTTTATTGAAAATGACCTGGTTTCATTTTTTTTACTGCTGTTTAGTATTCCATAGAGTACATATCCCATAATTTCTTTATCCAGTCTTCCATTGACAGGCATTTAGGTAGATTCCACATCTTAGCTATTGTGAATTGAGCTGCAGTAAACATTGAGGTGCAGATAGCTCTTTTATTTACCAATTAAATTTCACTTGGGTAAATTCCAAGGAGAGGAATGGCTGGGACCTATGATAGGGCTATATTCAGATTTCTGAGGTTTCTCCAAACTGTTTTCCATAGTGGCTTTCCCAGTTTACATTCCCACCAACAATGGGTTAGTGTCCCTTTTGCCCCACATCCTCGCCAGCATCTGTTGTTAGTTGATTTCTGCATGTGAGCCATTCTAACCGGGATGAGTTGAAACCTCATTGTGGTTTTGATTTGCATTTCCCTGATTGCTAGTGATCCTGAACATTTTTTTCATGTGCCTGTTCGCCCTTTGGATTTCCTCTTTTGAAAAATGTCTGTTGAGGTCCTTGGCCCATCTCTTAAGTGGGTTGTTGGTTTTGTTTTTGTGGAGTTTCTTGATCTGTTTGTAGATTCTGGTTATTAACCCTTTATCTGTTGCATAATTTGCAAATATTTTTCCCATTCTGTCAGTTGCCTCTTCACTTTCCTGACTGTTTCTTTTGCAGTACAGAAACTTCTCAATTTGATGCAATCCCAAATGTTAATTTTGGCTTTGACTGCCTGAGCTTCCGGGGTCTTTACCAAGAAGTCTTTGCCTGTGCCAATATCTTGAAGGGTTTCTCCAATGTTCTCTAATAATTTGATGGTGTCGTGTCGTAGATTTAGATCTTTAATTCATGTTGAGTAGATTTTTGTGTAAGGTGTAAGGTAGGGGTCTTGCTCCCAGCACCATTTATTGAATAGACTATCCTTGCTCCAGGGATTGATTTTAGATCCTTGATCAAATATAAGTTGGCTGTAGATGTTTGGATTGATTTCTGGTGTTTCAATTCTGTTCCATTGGTCTATCCATCTCTTTCTGTACCAGTACCATGCTGTTTTGATTATAATTGCCCTGTGGTATGTCTTGAAATATGTTGTTGTGAAGCCTCCAACTCTGTTTTTTATTGTACAGGATTGCTTTAGCTATTCGAGGTTTCCTGTGCCTCCATGAGAATTTCAGCATCATTTTTTTCAGATCTGAGAGGATGTCTTTGGTATTTTGATGTTTATTACATTGAATCTGTAAATTACTTTTGGAAGGATTGACATTTTGATGATATTGAATCTTCCAATCCTTGAACATGGAAGATTTTTCCACTTTTTTGTATCTTCTTATATTTCCTTCTTTAAAGTTTTGTAATTCTTATCATAGAGAGCTTTGACATCCTTGGTTAAGTTTATTCCAAGGTATTTGATTGTTTTTGTAGCTATTGTGAATGGGATTGATCATAGAAGTTCTTTCTCAGCCATGGCATTGTCTGTGTATACAAAGGCTGTTGATTTTTGTGCATTGATTTTATATTCTGCTACTTTACCAAACTCTTCTATGAGTTCCAATAGTCTCTTAGTGGAGTTCTTTGGATTCCCTACATAAAGAACCATGTCATCTGCAAATAGAGATAGTTTGAGTTCTTCCTTCCCAATTTGTATCCCTTTGGTTTCTTATTCTTGCCTAATGGCTCTGGCTAAAACTTCCAGTACTATACTGAATAGCAATGATTGGAGTGGGCATCCCTTTCTGGTATCAGATCTCAGTGGGAATGCTTCCAACTTTTCCCCATTAAATAGATTGCTAGCCTTGGGTTTTATAAATTGCCTTTGTGGGGAGCAACTCGGACTAGACTAAGTTACTGGAATTAAGACTTATTCTATGCATCTGCTCTCCCACAATATGGCGCTGGGAGAGGAGAAAACAGCTTCTACGCAGCTGCCTCTTGCCAACTTGAGTGATGACCTCCAGGAGCTGATCCTGCTCCTGATTGGAGGAGAGCAGCATACTCGGCGTGTGGGCAGCCGAGTTGGGATTGGTGGAGGAGGACTATAAAGGAGGAGAGAGACAACATGCACCAGGAACATCTAAGGGGAACATCTGAAGGAACACCTGTGCAGCCCCCGAGAGAGCCGGCCGGCGGTGTGCCACTCCCCTGCGGAAGTGCGGAAAGTGGCCAGGGGGAACCGCCCTTCCACGGAGGTGGAAGGGACAGTAGCCAACCCGGGAAGAACCAGCAGCAAACCCGGGGAGGGCCGAGCAGACAAAAGAACAGCGCAGGGTCCTGTGTCGTTCCTCCATGAAGAGGGGGAGCAACAGCCTTGATTGTGTTGAGGAATGTTCCTTCTATAACCAAGTTGCTTAGAGTTTTCATCATGAAAGGGTGTTGTATTTTATCAAATGCTTTCTCTGCATCTATTGAAAGAATCATATTTTTTTCAGCAGTTTGTTACTGTGGTGTTTCACATTGATTCATTTATGAATGCTGAACCATCGCTGAATACCAAGGATAATTTCCACTTGGTCTGGAGGGATTATATTTCTGATGTGTTGTGGGATTCTATTGCCTAGAATTTTGTTGAGGACTTTTGTGTCTATGTTCATCAGAGAAATTGGTGTGTAATTCTTTTTATCTGCTGCATCTTTTTCAGGTTTAGGAATTAAGGTGATGCTGGCTTTATAGAAAGAATTTGGGAATATCCCCTCTCTCTCAATTTTTTTGCATAGTTTGAGAAGAATTGGAGTTCTTCTTTAAATGTCTGGTAGAATTCAGCAGTGAATCCATCCAGTCCTGGGCTTTCCTTTGTTGGGAGGGCCTTTATTACTGATTTAATTTCTGTCTTTGTTATAGGTCTGTTTAGGTTTTCTATGTATTCATGGCTCAATTTATGTAGGTTGTATGAGTCCAGTAATCTATCCGTTTCTGCTAGATTTCCCAGTTTGTTGGCATACAACTCTTTGTAGTGATTTCTGATGATTCTTTTTATATTGTGGTGTCTGTTATTACATTTCCTTTTTCATCTCTAATTTTATTGATTTTGGTCTTCTCTCTCCTCTTTTTGGTTAGTTGGGCTAATGGTATGTCAATTTTGTTTATTTTTTCAAAAAGCTAGCTCTTCGTTTTGCTTTTTTGGTATTATTTTTTGGACTCAATTTTGTTGATTTATTCTCTAATTTTAATTATTTTTTCTTTTCTCCTAGTTTTGGGTTTGGTTTGTTGTTGTTTTTCTAGATCCTTGAGATGTATTGATAGCTCATTTATTTGGTGCCTTTCCAATTTCATGATGTAGGTGCCTATTGCTATAAACTTTCCTCTTTACACTGCTTTTTCTGTATCCCATAAGTTTTGATATGTTGTTTTATTATCTTCATTTGTTTCCAGAAAGTTTTTGATTTCTCTTTTGATTTCTTCCATGACCCACTTTTCATTCAGTAGCTTGTTGTTCAGTCTCCATGTGTTTGCATATGCTCTAAAGATTCCTGAGTTGCTGATTTACAGCTTTATCCCACTATGGTCTGAGAAGATGCATGGTATGATTTCCATTTTTTTTAATATGCTGAGACTTGCTCTATGGCCTAGTATGTGGTCAATCCTAGAGAAGGTTCCATGCACTGCTGAGAAGAATGTGTAGTCTTCAAGTGTACGATGAAAAGTTCTGTAGATATCAGATCCATTTGGTATATTGTGTCGATTAAATCTGCTATTTTCTTGATTTTTTGTGGTGGATCTGTCCATTGCTGAAAGCGGAATATTGAAGTCCCCAAATACTATTGAATTGGAGTCTAAGTCTCCCTTTAAGTCCCTTTACATTTGTTTTAAATAGACAGGTGCCCTGTAGTTATTTGCATATACATTTATAATAGTTACATCTTCCTGTTGAATTGATCTGTTAATCACTATATAGTGCCCTTCTTTGTCTCTTTTAACAGTTTTTGTGTTAATGTCTATTTTGTCTGATATTAAGATGGCTACGCCAGCTCCTTTTTAGTTTTTTGTTGGCATGGAATATCTTTTTCCAACCTTTCACTTTCAGTCTGTGTGCATCTTTGTTGGTAAGATGTGTTTCTTGTAGGCAGCAAATAGATGGGTTTTGTTTTTTAATCCATTTAGCCAGTCTATGTCTTTTAACTGGGGATTTGAGGCTATTTACATTCAATGTGAGTATTGATAAGTGATGACTTTGCCCTGCCATTTTTCCAAAAATATTCCCAATTTATACTTTGAACTTCCTTTGATCTTTTACTGAGAGATTTTCTTCCTTTACCTTCTTTTGTATTGATGACTATGTTTCTGTGTATAACACATCCTTAAGCACCTTTTGCAGGGCTGGACAAGTGATGGCAAATTCTTTGAATTTCTGTTTGTTATGAAAATTCTTTATTTCATTTTAATTCACAAATGAGAGCTTTGTAGGGTATAATATTCTGAGATTACAGTTTTTTTTTCTCTTAGGACTTGGGCTATATCTCACCATTCTCTCCTAGCCTGCGGGGTTTCTTATGAGAAGTCTGCTGTGAGTCTATTTGGAGATCCTCTGAAAGTAATCTGATGTTTCTCTCTTACACATTTTAGAATCTTTTCTTTATGTTTCACTGTGGTGAGTTTGATTACAATGTGTCATGGTGAGGATCTTTTCTGGTCATGTCTATTGGGAGTTCTGTGTGTTTCCTATACTTGGATGTCCCTTTCTTTCTCCAAACCCGGGAAGTTTTCTGCTAGTTTTCACCTTAAGGCCTTCTAAACCTTTCTCTCTCTCTATGACTTCAGGAACTCCTAGAACCCATATGTTGGTTTTATTTTTTTATAGTATCCTGTACATTCCCAACAGTGTTTTTTAGATTTCTAATTTCTTCTTCTTGTCTTTGGTTTGACTGTATACTTTCCTGTGATCTGTCTTCTAAGTCTGATAATTCTCCCTTCTGCCTCACTTATTCTGTTTTTAAGGCTCTCCACTGCATTTTTTATTTGTTCTATTGCATTCCTCACTTCATTTTGATTTCTCTTTAAGATCTCTATTTCATGTTCTATTGAATTCTTCATATCTTTTTGATTCCTCCTTAAGATTCTAATTTCATGGGAGAAATTTTTTCTTGTCTTGCATGGATTTCAGTAGTTCATGTGTTGGCTTTCGTTTACTTCTATGTTATCAATTTTTGAGTCCCGTTTCTTGCATTTCTTCTGTCTCATTGTCTTCATAATCTAGTATTGAAGTGTTGTGTTCTTTTGGGAGCATCATGTTGTCTTCCTTATTCTTGTTCCTTGGATTGTTGTATTTGTTGTTCACGTTTGTGGAGATACTGGTTGGTTTCTTCTTTTTTTTTTACCCCACTATCATGGCCTTTATGGTTGTACTATGACTCTGTAGATAAAGTGGATTGTCTGCTTTCATAATCTCTAGAGGATTTTAGTGAGTGTTGCCAGAGAGCTTTGTTCAGTTCTCCAGGGTTAAAGGCGTGCCTAAGGTGACACACCCAGGTTTGGTGTGGTAAATCTCATCTTTTTTTTTTTTTTTTCTAACCAGAGTGGAAGTATATTGTGCTTAGCTGAAGTCTTGTCTTCAGTGGAGACCAGTGCCTGAGCGCTAGCCCCTGTGGGTATAATCATCCACTCTGTTCCAAGGACCACACAAAGGATCTGTGCAATCCTCAGTGTAAGCTCAGATTCCCCAATAATGTCCCTTACCAGGTAACCAGGAATCTCTGAGCTTGTGGAGTCTCCTACTGTGACTGCCCTAAGTCCCAGCCACTCCATGAGTTCTCACACACCCTCAGGTTTTTTTTTTCTCACAGTCCCAGTTCAGAAGCTTCACACAGTCACAAGCTCCTAGTCCCCTGTTACTTCTCCCCACCAGAGACAGGAGTCTCCGCCCGGCTGATTGGGTGCAGACACCAGCTTTTGCAGCTTTATGTGTGTCCAAAATGGCACCCACTTTTTGGCTTGTCAGAGTACACCTTTGTTAAGTGATTAGAGAGAGAGAAACATGGTCCCATTTTTTTTTTCTCCTCTAGTTTGCTGATGCACTTTCCAGCACAGGGCTTTAAGCCTCATTCCCTCTAGGCTCTTGCTGCCACTTTTTTGCCAGTGGTTTGGGCTACTGTGATCTGATCTCACCTCACTTTCCAGCACTGGTGGGTTGGCTCTCGGCTGTTGGAGTCCTGAGCCATGGGCATGCACACCCTCCATGCAGGCCCACCATCTCCCTCTAATTTCAGTAGAGTTTCCTCTGCCGTTTTTCCCTAACCCTTCCTCGAGACTACGTTATCTCCACTTTTTAAAAAGTATCTTCTGGGCTAGAGCAGTAAGCTCCCTCTCTATTCCGCCATCTTCTGAATACCAGGTCTTGTTTTTAATCCATTCAGCCAGCCTGTACCTTTTAACTGTAGAGTTGAGGCCATTTACATTCAAGGTGTCTACTGATAAGTGACAACTTGGCCCTGCCATTTTTCCATAAATATTCCTATTGTTTACTTTGATTTCCTTTGTACTTTTACTGGGAGATTTTCTGCCTTTACTTTCTTTCATAGTGATGACCATGTTTCTGCGTGCAGCACATCCTTAAGTATCTTCTGTAAGGCTGGACGAGGATTGACAAATTCTTTCAATTTCTATTTGTTATGGAAGGCCTTTATTTCACCTTCATTCATAAATGAAAGTTTTCCAGGGTATAGTATCCTGGATTGACAGGTTTTTTTTTTTCCTCTTAAGATTTGGACTGTATCTTGCCATTCTCTCCTAGCCTGTAGGGTTTCTGATTAGGAAAAGTCAGCTGTGAGTCTAATTGGAGATCATCTGAAAGTAAGCTGGCACATTTTAGCATCTCTTCTTTATGTTTTATTGTGGAGAGTTTGACTACAATGTGTGGTGGTGAAGATCTTTTCTGGTCATGTCTATTGGGAGTTCTTTGTGCTTCCTGTACTTGGATGTCCTTATCTCTTCAATTTAGGGAAGTTTTCTGCTAGTGTTTCACCAAAAAGGCCTTCTAATCCCTTCTGTCTTTCTACACCTTCTGGAACTCCTATGTTTGGTCTGACTATAAAATTTCTAGGGATTTGTTTTCTAACGCCTGTGTTCTTTCTGCTGCCTTACCAAGTCTGTTATTAAGGCTTTCCATTGCATTTTTTGTTTGATCTATTGAGTTCTTAATTTCCAATGTTTTGTTTTGATTTCTCTTTAAAATCTCAATTTCATGAGAAAAATTTTCTTTCATGTCATGTATGGATTTTTTTAGTTCATGGATTTGCTTCTGATTATTTCTAAATAACCCTACAATCAATTTTTAAAATCTGTTTCTGCATTTCTCATCTTTATATTCTAATATTGAAGTGTTGTGATCATTTGGGGGCATCATGTTGTCTTCTTTATTCTTGTTTCTTGAATTGCTGTGTGTATTTCTAGGCATTTATGGGGATTCTTGTTGGTTTATTTTTTTCCCCTGTGATGGCTTCTATCTTTGGACTACTTCTCTGTGGATTAGTGGAGTGTCTGTTCTTGCAGTGCATACCCAGAGGCATGTACTTGGTATGGCCAGGGAGCTCTGCTCAGTGCTCCAGGGTGAGGGAGTGTCTAAGGTGACTCCCAATTTGGCCATGGTAAATATCCTTTTATTTTTTATTTAGTTATTTTTAATCAGAGGGGAGGTTTGTTCAGCTGTTTTGGTGTAGTCTTACACTTACCTCCTTTCCTCCAAGGAGACCAGTGCCTGGGTGCTAGCCCTGGTGGGTACAGTATTCATCCGCACTGCCACAAGAACCACACAAAGGATCCCTGCAGTCCTCAGTGTGAGTGCATATCCCACAGCAATGGCCCTTTCCAGGGAATCAGAGATCCCTGAGCATGTGGAGCCACCCAGAGTGACTGCCCAAAGACCCAGCCACATCCTGCACCCTCACACACAGCCACAGTGTTTTCACAGTCCCAGCACACAAGGCTTCCACAGTCATGAGCATGCAGCCCCATGTCAGTTCTGCCAGCTGGACTCAGATGTCCCCTTCAGCTTGTTGCTGGACACACAGACATGAGCTGGTGCAGGTGTTACATATGTGCAAAATGGCACCCGCCCACTCTCGGCTAGTTATAGGACACGGGTGCCAGGTGCTCAGGGAGAGAGAAATGTGCTCCCTTTTTTCTACCTCTAGGTTGGCAGATATACTGCCCCCCACAGGGCCCCAAGCCAGACTCACACCAGGCTCTTCCTGCAGCTTTATTGCCAGTGGCTTTGGCTGCAATCTGACCTCACTTCACTCTCCATAGCTGGTACTGAGGCTCTCGACTGCTGGGGTCCTCAGTTATGCATGTCCACACCCTCCACATAGGTCCCCAGTGTTCCTCTAATTTGCATGGAGTTTCTGCTGCCGTTTTCATCCTAACTCTTCCCTAACATTGCACTCTCTCCACATGTTTTTGACTATCTTCCTCTAGACTAGAGCAGTAAGCTGCCTCCATATTCTGCCATCTTTGATAGTGCTTCTACCACCAGTTCACTCATCAAATGTCTGGTTGAAGCTGAAGTCTCCATTATGGGTGGCAGGGACCCAAATACTTGAACCATTACATGGCCTCCCTGAGTCTGTATTAACAAGAAACTGGAATTGGGAGCAGAGCTGGGATGTTAACCCAGATACTCTAAAATTGGACTTGGGCATCTTATGCCAAATACCCTTCCTAAAATACTATGCTATTTTCAATTGAGGCATAATTTACATACATAGTGGGTTGTAGACGTTCTGTAGTATTCTGGATACAAATCCTGTGTTGTTGTGTAACAGATATTTTCTCCAAATCTGTAACTTTTTTTAATACAATACTTCTGAATGAGCAAGGATATTTAACTTTGACTCCTAGAATCTCATTGATATAATAAAATAAGGGATATATTTCCCCCTCAAATTCTGGTCTGATGCAGATCTGATGGCCTCTACTATTGTGGAGTGACACAATTATTCTGCTTATCCAAGTAGGAAGACAGAGGAAGAACTGATGGAGGGAGTCTTAAGGGGCCACACCTGGAAGTGACAATGTAGCTCATCCTATTGGCAGAATTAGTCACATGACCCAGATCCAACCATAAGGGAGCAAGGCTGGGGGATGTGGAGAGCATGTGGATATATGTTGAGTAACTAGAGTCTGTCCTCTAATCCAAACTCATCTGTCTAAACAGTAGTTGGAAAAACCTTAGCAACTCTCTCGCTGTAGCTCCTTTAGGAGTGAGCAGCGTTAGGAAAGGCCACACTCCATCTGCTTGAGTACCCTCAGTGAAGGCACAGGAAAGGGCAGCAGTGGGCTGGCCTAGGGTACAGTCAGGGGCTCAGCCCTGTATGGGTCCCACCTGGAGTTTCATTGCATAATTCTCAGGTTTTGTAGAGCGTGTGCTGGGACTGCAAAGGCAAGGGTAGAATGCTAGATTTGGGGGTTTCTTTTTGGTTTCTCAGCTATTCCAAAGTTGGGGTCAGTTGGCCAGTGGCTCTGAGCTGCTGGTTTGGCAGCCTCCCCCTTTTGAGGTCGAAGGGGACACTTGGATTCAGCTCTGGGAATGCTATTAGAAATTAGGGTCATTCACTTACTCTGGCTACGGACACACATTTTCTTCACTGATCTGGATTGAGAAATAAGACTGGACAGATATGGGCATGCAGACAAAAATGAGATTTTTTTCCAGACTTTTTTACTGTGCAGAAGGAAAAAATAGAGACTGAAAGTTCTGCTGTCAAACAGATCCCAGGAGTAGTCTAGAATATTAAGATATCCATGCTTCATCTCCACGAGTGAGATCCCAGTGGAAAGAATGGGTCATCAAAGAAGGAGGTACCTTTCTCTGAAGGGAGGAGAGAACTTCCACTTTGACCATGGCCTTGTCTAAATATTATCAGAGTTGGTGAACTCAAGGGGCTTCCATAGCCTTGGCAGCTCATGACAAGAGCCTAGGGTGATTACTGATGCCATAAACAAGAGTGTCAATTTGTTAAGTCAACAACAGGAATCACTGTGCACTTACTCCTCATGTAGGATCTCTGTCCTTAATGTGCTGTACATTGAGATTTAATGCTATAACTAGTACTCAAACAGTATTTTTCACTTTATGTTTTTGTGTGGGAGCAAACTGTTGAAATCTTTACTTAATGTATGCTGAACTGATCTTCTGTATATAAAGAGAATTGAAAATGAATCTTGATGTGAATGGAAGGGGAGAGGGAGTGGATAAGGGGAGGGTTGCGGGTTGGAGGGATGTTATAGGGGGAAGCCAATGTAGTCCATAAGCTGTACTTTGGAAATCTATATTCATTAAATAAAAGTTAAAAAAAAAAAGATATCCATGCTTCAGGGCTGGTGTTGTGATGCAGTAGGTTAAGCTGCTGCCTGTGATGCATATGGGTGCCAGTTTGAGTCCTGGCTGCTCCACTTATGATCCAGCTCCCTACTAATGCATGAGGGGAAGCAGCAGAAGATGGCTCAAGTATATGGGCTCCCGATACCCATATGGGAGACCTGTATGGATTTCCATACAGGCTTCAGCCTGGCCCAGCCCTGGGCAATGAGCCCACTGAGGAAGTGATCCAGCAGATGGAAGACTTCTCTTTCTGTGTCTCTCCCTCCCTCTCAGTAACTCTGACTTAAATGGACATAAATTAGGTAGGTAGGTAGATATAGATGTAGATATATAGATATAGATATCCATGCCTTACTGTAACTTCTTCCCCTAGGTATAGAGGCAGAATTAAACAGGGTAAGTTATTTCACTTGCAGTAGTGCTTGCTTGTGATTTTAAAATAATTCAGTATTTTAGGTTTGCTTTAGACGCACTCAGTTACCTAGTCCAGCACAGGGACAGGCAGCTGGCTCATGTCAAGGCAGTCACTGTCTGAGCAATGATATTCATTGTAGTATTACCTCCCACTTACAGCAGGTGTCTCTGGGGAGCTCCAGCCAGGACATTCTGCTTGGCCAGTGGGACACAGCCAGTTCAGGCACCTGGTACACTGGGGAACAACAGAAACACAATCGTGGTGGGGGGTGGCCACTTCATGACATGGCTGTTGCGCTATCTGTGTTGCTGTATGGGCTACCCCTTATCAGTGGGATTTTAGAGCTCACAGTGATCGAATAAATAGCAGCAGATGGAGTTTGTGTCCTTGGAGAACTGGCCAACCCTCCAACTTGTGGTCAGTTCTCCCCATACTTTTGCCGTGGCTATCTCCAGAGGCAGTGACTGCATATGATAAGGAAGCTGACAGAAGGAAAGCAAGCTGCCAGAGAGTAGAAGCTGCTGTTTTTGTCTGTACTGTTCAGGAGCTGAATTTTATTCAAAACTGTAGTCATGGGGCCGGCACCGTGGCTCACTTGGTTAATCCTCCGCCAATGGCACCGGCATCCCATATGGGCACTGGGTTCTAGTCCCAGTTGCTCCTCTTCCAGTCCAGCTTTCTGCTGTGGCCCAGGAGGGCAGTGGAGGATGGCCCAAGTGCTTGGGAGACCAGGAGGAAGCACCTGGCTCCTGGCTTCAGATTGGTGCAGCGGCCATTTGGGGTGTGAACCAATGGAAGGATGACCTTTCTCTCTGTCCCTCTCTCTCACTGTCTATAACTCTACCTGTCAAATAAAAAAAAAACTGTAGTCATTTCTTTCCCATTCTAAGCAAACTCACTGTTTTTGTGCACATGGGCAATTAGAACACTGCACAGCACTCAGACCAGATGTTATAACAAGGGGGTGTTTCTGGTCATTCCCAGGTCCCATAGATATTTTTTCTTTCTAATTGTATTAGTCTATTTAGGCTGCCATAACAAAATCACGAGGGCTGAGTGGCTTAAACAGAAGGAATTTATTGTCTTGTTTTGGAGGTGTGAAGGTTGGAAATCCAAGATCAGGGTATCAGCATGGCAAAGCTCTGATGAAGACTTTTTTTCTGGTTTGTAGGAAGCTGCCCCCTGGGTGTGTCCTTCTGAGAGAAGGAGAACAGGAGAAGGGGAAAGAAGGAGGAGGGAAGGTGGGGGGAGAGGGAGAAAGTTCTCTGATGTCTCCTCTTCTAAGGGAATGAATCCCATCATGAGGCCCCATCCTCAAGATTTCCATCTAAATCTAGTTACCTCCTAAAGGTCCCCTCTGCAAGTAACATCAGATGGGGAGGGGGAGGGTTAGGGCTTTGATAGAGAGAGAAAGAGAGAGAGAGGGATCTTCCATCCACTGGTTCACTCCCCAGCTGGCTTACAATGGCCAGAGCTGTGCTGATCCAAAGCCATGGGCCTCAAGCTTCTTCTAGCAGGTGCAGGGGTCCAAGGACTTGGGCCATCTTCTGCTTTCCCAGGCCATAGCAGAGAGCTAGATCAGAAGTGGAACAGGCAGGATTCGAACCGGCACCCATATGGGAATGCCAGTACTGCAGGTGGTGGCTTTACCCTCTTTGCCACAGCGCTGGCCCCTGCGTAATTATTTTAATAGCTGTAGTGAAGATTATTGAGGTCAACCATGGGCCAGTCGCATTCTGTTGTCATTTGAAGTGAACAAGTCAACTCTGAGCTTGAGTCCACTTGAATATTAAAATTACAGATCTGTTCAGGTAACTATCCTATGTAAAATCATCAGAAGTAAAGTCTGAACTCCTTTACCTGGCTGCCTGGCCACCAGTCCCTGGGGGTGTGACCATGCCTGCTTCTTTAGTCTCAGCCTTTGTTGCTTTCTGCTGGCCTTTCTTGGCTGCAATGGCCTTACAGCCCTTTGCAACTTCCCTGTCTGGGAGGGATTTAATCCCTGCTGATCCTGAGGAATCCCTGCTTGACATGGTGCCTCCGAGATGCTGCTGGTAAAACCTCTAGCTGTGCTCACAGCACTGGGCTTTGTCAGTTTCCAATCGTGTAGGCCCTGTAAGTTCATAAGTGAAGGCTTGGGGTTTAAACTGCCATGTCTTCAAGGGCTGAGCCAAGGACAGGCACACCGTGTATATTGAACAAATATTTATTATTGTAGCCAAAATAAGGGGAACAGTATGCCCCACCCCCACAAATTACCCAGCAGTCTTTTAACTCTGTCTCTTTGAACAGCTCAAAATCCTCCATAGATTGATTTGCCAACTAACAGAAAAGACCAATGTTTTAACCAGAGCTTTCACTGAAATAATTAGTTTCCTATTCAAAAATAAAAATGTCTGTAAGAGTAAGAAACAATCAGGTTGGCTTGTAAGGAACTTACTTTCATTGATAATCATGTTGTCAATTGTTTGTTTGCGAGGCACACCTTATCCTTAACGGTAAATTGCCAATTTCTTGGTGAGAGTGCCAGGATTTCATTATCAAAGCAAAATGCTGCCGCGCAAGGTGGTGTGAAGACTCACGTGTCCTGTGCAGGGAGTTGTTCCTTGACAGGAGCACTTTGCCGTATTTAACTCAGGACTTGACAGAGACTTTTAAGCTCAGAGCGCTATTTTTGTTTTAACAACAACTGTTATTACTAACAACCACAAAAGGCTTGGTCTCTAAATCCAGGTGTTTTTAATCAAAATACAAAGCAGACTATTTTGAGACCAAGCCTGAAGCAGTTGGTTATTACTTATCAAATCAGGGTGAGGGTCTAAACAAAGATGAAAATCTCAGCGCAGGTCAGGGGTCAACAATGTCTACAGGATCCACAATCAGACTGCTGTTTTGTTAAGAGTACATGAAATAAGAATTTTTTTTTTATTTGAGAGGCAGAGAGACAGATGTATGCGTATACACACACACACACACACGTTGGTGGGGGTGGTGGAGAGAGAGAGAGAGAGAGCGAGAGCGAGCTTCCATCTGCTGGTTCACTCCCCAAATGCTTGAATAGACAGAGCAGGCCTGATCGAAGCCAAGAACGTGGTCCAGGCCTCCCATAAGGGTGGCAGGGACCCAGCTATTTGGGTCATCGCTGCTGTCCCCCAGGGTCTGCATTAGCAGGAAGCTGGAGTTGAGAATGGGACTGGGGCTGAATACAGGAACTCCAACCTGGGGTGCTGGCAGCTTATCAAGCTTCTTAACTGCTGAGCCAAACACCTGCCCCCCTGGTTTTACATTTTAAATGGTTGAAAGGCAACCATTTTTGATGTGTAAAAATCATACAACATAAAAAGTGCATACCACCATGCTCATTCATTTACATGTTGTCTACATTTACTTTTGCACTTTTAAGTCATTGCAAAAGACTTGCAGAGTTGTTTGCCTGTAGTCCCCAATAATATTTTCTACATTTAGGGTTTTACATCCATCCAGATACATAGCTGAAAAGTTTCACGGAACAGTACTAACACGATCATGATGTGCTTTGCTGTGTTCTGCTCTATTTCATTTACATATTTTCAGTGTTATTTATGATTCTGTCCCACTAATGATTGCAGTTCACAGTTTGAAAACATTCATTTGGACTGTTTCTCAGTCCTAGTTGCATGATGAATCTTCTAGAAAACTTTTAATACTAGACTCCCTTCCAGAACACTGAAATCAAAATCTGTGAACTCCTGGGTGTCAATCTACAAAAAACAATAAAGAACAAAGCAAACAGTCTCCAGAGCAATCTTATTGAGCAACCAACGTTGAAAACGAATCCTCTGCTCTTCACAGCCTGTTCCACAGAGCAGCATCAGCATCTCTTGGGAGGTGTTGGTGGTGCGGAATCTCAGGCCATAGTGTAAGCTGACAGTGGGATCTGCTTGTGAGCAAGACCCCTGATCATTTCTGTGCACTGCCCTGAAGGGGGAGGAAGCATTGCTTAAACCAAGGCCAAGTTTGATAGGCACTGAGGCCATAGGCACTCTTCTTTGTGGAGGGGAGGGGGAGACGAGATTCATATCTTTGCCTCTGGTTTTTATTAGATTTGGCAAGGGATAAAACACACCCAGAGCTAAGAGCCATGTCTTTTAGGGGACAGAGGCTGTCCAGCTCTAAAACAGGAGGTCTGACTTGGGTTCCAGGAACAAACAGGGACTTGGAAGTGCCTGGCTTAGCTGACATTTGAGCTGGGTCTGGGGGCATCTGTCTGTCTCTCTCCCTTTCTCTCTCTCAGTCTCTCTCCAGCTTCTCCCAGGGGACCTATCGTCACATTCCATAACTTCACCCTTTCTACCTGGGTCAGAACCAGACTGACTTCTAGGAATGGGAGGACAGGCCCTACTACTGCTGCTTGATCAGAAACTTCCTGGTTTTACAAACTGACGCCCTCTGAGGCACTGCAGCCCAGTAGATCAAAGGCAGTTCCCGGGTTTTCTCTGGTTGCTGAGTCCACGACTTCCCAGGGACACAGTGAGTCACAGTGGAGCCACAGAGGGGTGAGGTCCCCAGCAACCTACACAAACTCCCTGGCAACTGGAGCCTCGGGTGGAAAGTTTTCCCTCTGTAATTTCCTCAGGCCTCTTGCCCGGTTTAAACTGTTTGCGTTCTCACAGCATTCCCAAATGCTGGCTTCACCTTCCCCTGACCGGAGCAATCCTATATGGTGCTGTTGTCCACTGTTCCAAGGCTGCTAAGAGACCACAACATTCCCATTAGGCTTCTGTTTTTGCTTTGCTTTGTTTTTATTATTGGTAGAGGGAGAAGACGTGCGTGTAGAGGTAGTGGTGTTAGAAGCAGGCATTGACAGACTCTTAACCTGATAACACTAGATCTAGACAAGAGTATTGGAAGACATTTCTTTGTTTTTTTTTTTTTCCTGCATATCTCCTTTTCAAACAAATAAATAAACAGTAAGAAAATGAAGACACAGCAAACTTCAGGTCTAATTTTAAATGACCATCTCTTGACCTGTCTAGAAGTTTCCACAGCTTCCCTGGGATATTATTCTCTCAGTCCCACTGGTGAGAGAATGTCCAACCCCTTGAGTGGCGATTTCCAAAGGGCTGTACCTGGACCCAGGAACTTGCTAGGAAGGCAGATGCTGGGGTAGGTGTTGTGGCACAGTGGGTTAAGTTGCCATTTGGGGTGCCTGCATCCCATAATAGAGAGCCTGGTTTGAGTTCCAGCTCCTTAGCTTCCAGTCCAGCTTCCTGCTAATGTACTTCAGTCCCTCCTACCCAGACAGAGTTCCTGGATCCTGGCTTTGGCCTGGTCCAGGCCCAGCTGTTACGGTCATCTGGGGAGTATACCAGTGAATGGGAGACATCTTTTTATCTCTCTCTCAAAAAAAAAATCTTAAGACATGCGTGTTCTCAGGCCTCACTCCAGACGTACTGAATCCGAAGCTCTGGGCGGGGGTCCAGCCCTCCAGGTGACTCTGAGTTGTGCTGAAATTTGAGGGCCTCTGTTCTGGTCATACCAGGCGTCTCTAATCTCAGAGATGGGCTCTCCTGCTTAGGAAGACATCTGGTTACTACCCCACAGTATCTTTGAAAAAAGAGTGGGGTCTTTGAAAGCAGGTTCTTGGCCTGAACATAGAGAGAGACCAACATTTTATGGTCACGACAGCACTTTTCCAATCAGAGCTTTCAATGTTGCTTTAACATGACCAAGTCTCATTAATCCTTGTAATTACCTAATGGGTTGGTCCCCTCTTGTTGGAGATTATGTAATCCAATGAACATGAATCTGTCAGAAGGAAAAGAACACGGTGCTCTCATTTGCAGTTCAGTAAACTAGATAAATTAATGTCTATCTGGAGAGAATTGAAGTGTGTCCAAACAAGGTGAAGCCCGCCTGTCCAGATTTGATCAGCTGTTCCCACAATTAATGCTGAAAAATCTATGGGGCAATTCACAATACAAAGACATATAAAGGAACATTTGCCTATTGGACCATAAAATATAGTCTAGCAGGGATTTCTGACTAAAGCGAGGACTGAAAATTGCTGCCCAATTTGATGGAACAGCTCCGATTCTTGAGAGTCTGAGTCCAACACCAATGTAGGCATTTAGTAGAAATATCTTGAGATTACATTAATATCTGTAAAAAGCCAAAAAGAAACCTGCATGGTTTAATGGAAACACAGGAAAAGTAAATTCAAGGTAGAGAGAATTCATTGTTAACATTCCTGTCATTCATTTGTTCTGTCACTTGTTCAGTTATTGTCTGTACCTCTTCATACTTTGAGCTCTCTTTGCCTAAGTGATAGAAAATCATCATTAATGGTGAGTATTCTGATATATAATTATTAATCATCAAATAATCACCAAAGGAGCTGGCATTGTGGCATAGTGGGTTAAACTGCTGCCTGCAGTGCCAGCATCCCATATGGACGTTGGTTCAAGTCCCTGCTGCTCTTCTCTGATCCAGCTCCATGCTCATGTGCCTGAGAAAGCAGTGGAAGTGGCCCAAGTTCTTGGGACCTTGCACCTAGGTGGGAGAACTGGATGAAGCTTCTGACTCCTGGCTTTAACCTGGCCCAGCCCCGGCTGTTGAGGCTATTTGGGGAGTGAACCCACCTCTCTCACTCTCTCTCTCTGCCTTCCAAATAAATAAATAAATAAAACACACCAAAGGTTTGGCTGTTAAACTGTGTGATCTTGAACAACTTATGTAAGTTTTCTAGATCTCTTTATTTTTATTTCTACAACAAAATAATACTTTTTTTTTATCATTCTGGGTAGTAGTCATCCTATATTTCCACCAATATAATTTCCTCTCAGTGAAGTAGAACAGAACAAGGAAAACTCGGTGAAGATTTATTTTATTTTTTTAAAAAAATATTTATTTATTTGAAAAGCAGAGTTACAGAGAGGGAGAGGCAGAGAAGGAGACAGAGAGAGAGAGAAGTCTTAAATCTACTGCTTCACTTCCCAGATGGCCACAACAGCAGGGCTGGGCCAGACCAAAGCCTGGAGCTTGGAACTTTATCTGGGTCTTCCACATGGGTGACAAGGGACCAAGCTCTTAGGTCATCCTCTGGTGCTTTCCTAGGTACATTAGCAGAGAGCTGGATCAGAAGTGGAGCACCCAGGACTCAAATGGGTATAAATATGGGATGCTGGTGTTATAGACTGCAAAGATTTATGTTAATGGTATCTGTATACCAAATTTCTTTATTTCTGTTATCCTTTAAATTCAAAAATGTCAAGAAAAAAAAGTTGTTCTCCTAAATAACAGTCTCTCTTTTTATCAGTGTTGACCAGTCACATTCATGCTACTAATCAAGCTGACAATAACAAATGTCACTATCCAACTAGTTCTTCGTTTAATATCTCACCCTTAGCTTCTTTCTCCTCTTGCCTCATCCTCGTATCTGGACAGTTGCAACTACCCTTTACAGTTCTCTTGCTTTCTGTGTATCCTTCCTGTCAATCTAGTCTCGATGGGGTAGTGGATCGTTAGACAAACTTTAGAACAATATTGCATTGGTTTGACTCTTTAGCTCCACCCTTATGGTTACATGAACTTTGGCAAGTTATTTCAACGCAAATGTGAGTATCCATAGATTTCTAAGTTTTTGTACAAAGATACACTTAGCTTTTTATTCTCTTTTTCATGAGCCTTTTGATGTTCCCTGGAGGCTCCTCCCCTGCCTTTATTTTCCTGTGTAATAGTTTTTCCAATGCCAAGATCCACAGCCAATATCCCTATAAAAATACTAACACAAATATAATAAATTTATTGAAAGGATCAGTGGCAAATGGATATCCCCAAACCAAATTTACACATGACACATAACCCCACTTTTTCCCTTCTAACCTGAATTAGGAAAGGAAGAATGAAAAAAAAAAAAAACCACACACACATTCACCTTTCACTCTCTACCAACTGAGTATTGAATAGAGACTGAGAGAAATTGACTTTGGTTAAAAAAAATTCTCCCCAGGCTGGGCACTGGACATAGCAGTTAAGGCACTGCTTGGGATACCTGCATTCCACCTGGGAGTGCCCGGGTTTGATTCCCAGCTCTACTGTCCATTCCAGCCTCCTGCTAAAGCAGGCCTGGGGCCTGAAAGGCACCAGGTGATGGGTCAGGTAATTGGGTCTCTGCCACTCAAGACTCAGCATGAGTTCCTTCCTCCAGTTTCCTACATTTGGCCTGGGCCAGCCCCACTGTTGTGGCCTTTGGGGAATGAATCACAAGATAGGAGCTTACTTTTTCTACCCTTGCCCACAGACCCCACCTCTATCTCCCAAAGAAATTCAATTTTAAGGAAAAATGTGAAGTTCTTCCTTTTCACCTGCTTTTGATCAGTTATTGCATGATTTCATCTGCAGGCTCTGGAATGAGTCAGGTGTCTCAGACTTGCCTTTTAGTCACCCATCATAAGGATTATGGCTGAGTCTCCACCAACAATAGACAGGTTAGCAAGAGAAAAGTGTGTATGGTCTAATGGTAATAAATGGGGGGCACTTTCAAGACTTGTTTAGATTCTTGTCTCTTCTCTTGTAGAATTCCTTCCTCTGGGTATAGCACAAGACACCTGTCACATGAGAGTCTCCAGGGGAGAAGAGAGAAGGCAGAGAGTGACATATCTGGGTTTTATGAATGATTTGGGGGAAAGTTCTGTTTCTATGATCTGCTTGTGTGGGAAATGGGGAAAAGAGAAAGCAGGATGGTAGAAGATCAGAGAAAACGTCTTGGCTCTGAGACCCTTCCGATCTCCTTCAGTTTGAGGTACCCAGCGTGCCAAAGTGCCTGATTTGGAGTATGCGGTTCTGAGCCTCAAAACTGCATCTTTCTCTCTATTTCCACATCTGCGTCTGCATATAACTTAGGCCACTGACTCACGAGGTGGGGGCTAGAGAACAAGGGAGCTTATGACCTCTGATAATGAACAGTAAATTGTTGATATATTTGGATACTGTGAGTTCTTCTGAAAGGTGAATCCTTTGTTCTACTAAAATTGGGAGCACTTGGGAGAAAAACTGACACTCCTAAAATAAACTCTAGAGTTGTTCAAAATAAAACCAAATATCTTTGATTAAATGTTGAAATAGTGGGAAGGACTGTAGACACTTTAAAATCATCTGGAGGATTCACAGAAATTTACATATGTGGAAAACATACATCTTAGCTTCATAGACATAATATACATGATATTTAAAACAGATTAGCTGAGTCTCAGAATGTGGGGCTATGTTTTAAGAAAGTGAAACAAATATATTTCTCTATGAAAAAGTCAACAATATCCTTATTACATTGATATAATACAATAAATTATGAGAAATAGAAAAAATTGCTTCAAATATTCACATGGATGGGTTGGCCACATGTCCTATATCACTCTCAGCAACCCGTGTTTCTGCATTTTATCCTGGTGTGAGTGTTTATAGCAAACCCTATTGCTCTTAAAATTGCTTTGGCTTGTACCTGATAAACAAATTCACCATGTCATAAGTCACATGAGAAATCATTTAAGAAACTAAGGTTGCTTCTCCTAAAATAGGAAAGAATCTAACTCTGCCTTAAATTATGGACCAGGAACTGAAATCATCAACAGGTAATTATTGAGTGATTGTATATAAAGAGGACTGTCACCTGGAAGAGGTATGACTTTGTCCCTTGAGGTCCCCAGAGATCTGATAGTAAAATTAGAGAACAAAAGGATTCCTTGTGTTGACCTGAAATCTCAGCAAGATTAACTATACTCTTCTACAAAGCCAACAAAGTCCACACCCTTGGAGAAGTATCTGGAATATCTGACCTATTGAATTTAATCCCATATGTGTTTGCCGTGTTAGCATTGTGAATAAGAATTTGTCTATTTAGTATTCAAAAATCTGTGAGGCTGCTATGGTAAGCCATTGTTCCAGATGTGGAAATAAAATGATAAGCAAAATGGAATAAGAAGTAGAAAATAATAGGGGAAGGAGACATAGGGAGATGTTGGCCATGGGGTACAAAATTTCACTTCTGCAAGATGAACAAGTTCTAGAGATCCCATGTGCAGTAATATGAATACAATCAACAATATATTGTACTGTGTACTTGGGGATTACCTAAGAAGGCAGATCTTGTTTTTTCACCAAAGGGGGAAAAAGAAAGAAAATGATAGCTATGTGAGGTGGTGGAAAGGTTAATTACCTTGATTGTGACTATTTCACAATGTAATACAGCAGATCATCCAGTTGTATATGTTAAATATAAAAAATATATTGGTGGCTTAGAAGAATGATCATATATGAGGTTGCTTCAAAATTTCATGGAAAGATAAAATTAAAAGATCAATTTGGATCAGGCATTTTTTTTCCCAAAGAAACATTTTATTTATGAGTACAAATTTCATAAATACAACATCAGGGATATAATGATTCTTCTCACCATACCCACCCCCCCACCCCAATCCCACCCCACCTTCGCCTCCCTCTCCCATTCCCAGTCCCATTGTCCACTAAGAAAAAGAAATCTCTTCTGTGACAGTCAAGACAAGGGCTGTTCAACTCATTGCTTCTCAAAGTGTCAATTTCATTTCTACAGATTTCCTTTTAGGTGCTCTATTAGTTATCACAGATCAGGGAGAACATATGGTATTTGTCCCCTTGGGACTGGCTTATTTCACTAAGTATGATGTTTTCCAGATTCATCCATTTTGTTACAAATGACTGGACTTCATTTATTTTTAAGGATTTTTTTTATTTGAAAGTCAGTTACACAGAAAGAGGAGAGGTAGGGGTAGGGGTAGGGGTATGGGTACGGGTAGGTCTTCCATCTGATGGTTCACTTTCCAGTTGGCCACAACAGCCGGAGCTGGGACAATCCAAAGTCAGGAGCCAGGAACTTCTTCTGGGTCTCCCACACGGATGCAGGGGCCCAAAGACTTGGGCCAACTTCTGCTGCTTTCCCAGGCCATAGCAGAGAGCTGGATCAGAAGTGGAGCAGCCAGGTCTCAAACCGGCGCCCATATGAGATGCCAGTGCTTCAGGCCAGGGCATTAACAGTGCCAGCCCCATGGCTTCATTTTGTTTTAACACTGTATAGTATTTTTTTCTTTCTTTTTTTTTTCACAGGCAGAGTTAGAAAGAGAGAGAGAAAGCTTTACTTAATGTATACTAAACTGATCCTCTGTAAAAAAAAAAAAAAGAAATTATCAACTCCCAACTTGACTCTCACTGGGATTAAACATGACAATAGATCTGATCTGATTTCATCATCATTTAAAAAAATCATCTATTATTTTTCACTTTATGTTTCTGTGTGAGAGCAAACTGTTGAAATCCTTACTTAATGTATACTAAGCTGATCTTCTGTATATTAAGATAATCGAAAATGAATCTTGATGTGAATGGAAGGGGAGAGGGAGTGGGAAAGGGGAGGGTAGTGGGTGGGAGGGACGGTATGTGGGGGAAGCCATTGTAATCCATAAATCGTACTTTGGAAATTTATATTCATTAAATAAAAGTTAAAAAAAAAAGAAAGAGAGAGAGAAAGAGAGAGAGAGAAAGGTCTTCCTTCCGTTGGTTCACCTCCTAAATGGCCGCTACGGCTGGCGCCCTGTGGCCGGAGTGCTGTGCCGAGCCGAAGCCAGGAGCCAGGTGCTTCCTCTTGGTCTCTCATGCAGGTGCGGGACCCAAGCACTTGGGCCATCCTCCACTGCCTTCCAGGGCCACAGAAGAGAGCTGGACTGGAAGAGGAACAACCAGGACAGAATCTGGCGCCCCAACCAGGACTAGAACCTGGGGTGCCGGTGCTGCAGTCAGAGGATTAGCCAAATGAGCCACGGCGCCAGCCAACACTGTATAGTATTCCATAGAGAACATATCCCATAATTTTTTTATTTGGTCTTTGGTTGATAGGCATTTAGGCTGATTAGATGTCTTAGCTATTATGGATTGATCTGCAATAAACAGGGGGGTGCAGATAACTTTTATTTGCTGATTTCATTTCTCTTGGGTAAATTCCTAGGAGTGGAATGGCTAGGTCATATGGTAGGTCTATTTTCAGACCTCTGAGGAATCTTCAAACTGACTTCCATAGTGGTTTTGACAGTTCACACCCACCAACAGTGGATTAGTGCACCTTTCCCCCTACATCCTAGCCAACATTTGTTGTTTGTTTATTTCTGTATGAAATCCATTCTAATTGGGATGAGATAGAACCTCATTGTAGTTTTGATATGCATTTCCCTTACAGCTAGTGATCCTGAGAATTTCTGTTTGTGTCTGTTGGCCATTTGGATTTCCTCTTTTGAAAAATGTCTAAATCCTTGGTCTATTTCTTCACTGGATTGTTTTGTTGTTGTGAAGTTTCTTGATCTCTTTATATATCCTGATTATTAATCTTTTATCAGTTGCATTGTTTGCAAATAATTTCTCCCATTCTGTCGATTGCCTCTTGACTTGGCTGAGTGTTTCTTTTGCAATACAGATGCTTCTCAATTTGATGTAATCCCATTTGTTAACTTTGGCTTTGATGAGCCTGTGCCTCTGGGGTCTTTTCCAAGAAGTCTTTGCCTATGCCAATGTCTTGCAGGGTGTCCCCAATTTTCTCTAATCATTTGATGGTATCAGGTCAATAACCAATTTGCTTAGAGTTTTCATCTTGAAAGGGTGTTATATTTTATCAAATGCATTCTCTGCATCTATTGAGCTAATCATATGGTTTTTGTTCTTCAGTTTGTTAATATGATGTATCACATTGATTGATTTGTGAATATTGAAACATCATTTCATACCAGGGATAAATCCCACTTGGTCCAGGTGAATGATCTTTCTGATGTGTTGTTGGATTCGATTGGCTAGAATTTTTTGAGGATTTTTGCGTCTGTGTTCATCAAGGAAAGTGGTATGTAGTTCTCTTTTTCTGTTGCATTTTCTCCAAGTTTAGGAATTCAGGTGATGTTGGCTTCATAGATAGAATTTGGGAGGATTCCCTCCCTTTCAATTGTTTTGAATAACTTGAGAAGAAGTGGAGTTAGTTCTTTAAATGTCTGGTAGAATTCAACATTAAGCCATCCAGTCCTGGGCTTTTCTTTGTTGGAAGAGTCTTTCTTACTGATTCAATTTCCATCTTGGTTATGGGCCTGTTTAGGTTTTCTATGTCTTCATGGCTCAGTTTAGGTAGATTGGATGTGTTCAGGAACCTATCCATATGTTCTAAGTTTCCCAGTTTGTTGGTACACAGCTCTTTGTAGTAATTTCTGATGATTCTTTTTATTTCTGTGGTGTCTGGTGTCTGTTGTTACATTTCCTTTTTCATCTCTAATTTTATTGATTTGGGTCTTCTCCTTTTTTTAGTTAGTTGGGCCAGTGGTGTGTCAATTTTATTTATTCCCTCAAAAAACCACCTCTTCATTTTATTTATATTTTGTATTGGTTTTTTGGTTACAATTTTTAAAATTTCTTCTGTAATTTTAATTATTTCTTTTTCTTCTACTAGATTTGGGTTTGGTTCCTTGAGATGCATTGAAAGCTCATTTATTTGGTGCCTTTCCAGTTTCTTGATGTAGGCACTTGTTGCTATAAACTTTCCTCTTACTGCTTTTGCTGTATCCCATAAGTTTTAATATGTTGTATTGTCTTAATTTCTTTCAATATTTTTTTAATTTCTCTTTTGATTTCTCCTATGACCCACTGTTCATTCAGGAGCATGTTGTTCAGTCTCCATGTGTTTGTATATGTTTCAGAGATTCCTGAGTTGCTGAATTCCAGGTTCATTGCATTGTGGTCTGAGAAGATGCATGATATGATTTTGATTTTTTTGAATTTGCTGAGTTGTGCTTTATGGCCTAGCATGTGGTCTATCCTAGAGAAAGTTCCATGCACTGATGAAAAGAATGTGAGTTCTGCAACAGTGGGATGAAAAGTTCTGTAGATATCTGTTAGGTCCATTTGGTCTAAAGTGTCGATTAACTCTGCTTTTTCCTTGCTAATTTTCTGTCTGGTTGATCTGTCCATTGCTGAAAGTGGGGTATTGAAGTCCCCCATTACTATTGTATTTGAGTCTTGTCTCCCTTCAGATCCTTTAACGTTTCTTTTAAAAAGCCCGGTGCCCTGTAATTAGGTACATATATGTTTATAATAGTTATATCTTCCTGTTGTATTGATCCCTTAATCATTACATAGTGTAATTCTTTGTCTCTTTTAACAACTTTGTGTTAAAGTCTATTTTTTTTCCTGATATTAAAATGGCTCCACCAGCTCTTTTTCAGTTTCTGCTAGCATGGGATATCTTTTTCCATCCTTTTACCTTTGGTGTGCATGCATCTTTGTTAGTGAGATGTGTTTCTTGTTGGCAGCAAATAGATGGGTTTTATTTTTTAATCCATTCAACCAGTCTAACTGGAGAGTTAAGGCCATTTATAGTCAAGATGAGTATTGATAAGTAACGACTTTGCCCTGCCATTTTTTCCATAAATATTCCTATTTTTTACTTTGGATTTCTTTTGTACTTTTACTGGGAGATTTCCTTCCTTTACCTTCTTCCATAGTGATGATCATATTTCTGTGTTTCTGCATGCAGCACATTCTTAAGCATCTTTTGCAGGGCTGGATGGCTGGTGACAAATTCTTTCAGTTTCTGTTTGTTATGGAAGATCTTTATTTCACCTTCATTCATAAATGATAGCTTTGCAGGTATAGTGTTCTGGTTTGACAGTTTATTTTTTTCTCTTGACTTGGACTGTATCTCCCCATTCTCTCATAGTCTGTAAGGTTTCTAATTAGAAGTTCGCTATGAGTCTCATTGGAGATCCTCTGTAAGTAATCTGGTGTTTCACTCATGCACATTTTAGAGTCTTTATGTTTTACTGTGGAGAGTTTGATTTACAATGTGTTGTGGTGAAGATCTTTTCTGATCATGTCTATTGGGAGTTCTATGTGCTTCCAGTACTTGGATGTCCCTTTCTTTCTCCAAATTGGAGAAATTTTCTGTTTTTATTTCACTCAAAATGTCTGCTAATCCGTCTTGTCGTTCCATGCCTTCAGGAACTCCTGGAACCCATATTTTGAGTCATTTGACAGTATTCTGTAGTTTCCCAACAGTTTTTTCTAATTTCTTCTCATGTTTGGTCTAACTGTATATTTTTCCTGTGCTTTGTCTTCTAAGTCGTATATTCTTTCTTCCCACTTTGCCAATTCTGTTGTTAAGGCTTTCCACTGTATTTTTTATTTGTTATATTGAATCCTTCATTTCCAAGATTTCATTTTGATTTTTCCGTAAGATCTTAATTTCGTGGGAGATGCATGTATGGATTTCTTTCTTTTTTTTTTTTTTTTTTTGACATGCAGAGTGGATAGTGAGAGAGACAGAGAGAAAGGTCTTCCTTTGCCGTTGGTTCACCCTCCAATGGCCGCCGCGGCCGGCGCACCGCGCTGATCCGATGGCAGGAGCCAGGTGCTTCCTCCTGGTCTCCCATGGGGTGCAGGGCCCAAGCACTTGGGCCATCCTCCACTGCACTCCCTGGCCACAGCAGAGAGCTGGCCTGGAAGAGGGGCAACCAGGACAGAATCCGGCGCCCCGACCGGGACTAGAACCCAGTGTGCCAGCGCCACAAGGCGGAGGATTAGCCTAGTGAGCCGTGGCGCCGGCCACATGTATGGATTTCAATAGGTCATGCATTTGCTTCTGCTTACTTCTAAGTAATTCTATAATCAGTGCTTTGAATTCCATTTCTGGCATTTTTTAGTCTCATCATCTTCACAATCTAGTACTGAAGAGTTGTGTTCTTTTGTGGATGTCATGTTGTCTTCCTTATTCTTGTTTCTTGAATTGGTGCTTTGTTATTTGTCATTTGTGGAGCTATTCATTGGTTTCTTCTTTGTTTTTTTTTTTTGTTGTTGTTTTTTGTTTTTGTTTTTTTTGTTTGTTTGTTTTTTTCTGTGGCTGCTTTTGTCTTTGGACAATAACTGAGTGGATTAGTGGAGTGTCTGCTTTCAGAGAATAACTAGAAGTGTGTGGTGGGTGTGGCCAGGGAGCTCTGTTCCATGCTCCGGAGTGGAGGGTATGTCTGAGGTTACCAGGTTTGTCATGGTAAATCTCCTTTTTTTTTTCTTTTAATCAGAGGGGTATTCTTGTCTGTTGGTGTAGACTCAGCTGAGCTCCTCTCCTCAAAGGAGACCAATGCCTGGGTGCTAGCTCCAGTGAATATATTATTCGTCTGCTCTGCCACAAGACTAAACAAAGGTCCTGTGCAGTCCTCAGTGTAAGCTCAGATTCCCTAGCAATGTCCTTCACCAGGTAACCAGGAAGCCCTGATTGTGTGGAGCCTCCCACAGTGACTGCCCAAAGTCCCAGCCACTCCCCAAGTCCTCCCACGCAGCCTCAGTGTTTTCACGGCCCTTACACATGCGCTTCTTGCAGTCCTGAGCACCCACCAGATTCTGTTCTCCCCACCAGATTCAGGAGTCTGTTTAGTTCATTGCTGAGTCAAGCTGGCGCAGCTGTTATGTATGTCCAAAATGGCGCCTGCTCTATGTCAGCTTGTTACAGTGTGCCTTTGCAGGATGAGTAGGGAGAGAGAAAACATGCCCCCTTCTTTGTTTTTTCTCATCTGGTTTGGTGGGTGCACTATCCCCCATGGGGCTCCAAGCCTGATTCCCTCTAGGCTCTTTCTGCAGCTTTTTTGCCACTGGCTTGTGCTGTTGCAGTCTGGTCTCACGTCACTTTCCAATGCTGGTGGGGAGGCTTTTGGCTGCTGGGGTCCTATGTCCTCGCCCTCCACGTAGGTCAACTGTGTTCCTCCAATTTGTGTAGAGTTTCCTCTGTTCCTCTGTTTTCTCCCTAACTCTTCCCTGAAACTGCACTCTTTCCACTTTTTAAAAATTATTTTCTCCTAGTCTTAAGCAGCAAACTCCCTCCCTACTCTTCCATCTTAATTCAATCTTCCCTCCCAGGCATTTTGCTAAGTGGTTAGGACAATGGAACGGCCTTGTGCCATATTGGAGTTACTATGTTCAAGTCCTGGCTCCTCTCCTGATTCTAGCTTCCCATCAAAGCACATCCCTGGGAGGCAGCAGTGATGGCTCAAATGACCGAATGCCTGCCATCTACTTGGGAGTCCTGAATAGTTCCTGACTCCCTTCTTCAGCCTGGTCCAGCTCCAGATGCTAGAGGTATTTGAGGAGAAAACCAGAGGATGGGGATGTTACCCCACCCCTACCCCATCTTTCTCTTATTCACAGACACACACACAAACATACACAAATCAAATAATAAATGTTTATTACATTATAAAACATTTAGAAATTGATGCATAGTTTTTTCATAATACACATTTTCCATGAACTGATTGAAGACCTGTTGCACAAGTTCATGATTCTGTGACTTCACAATTTATGTTGGCTCAGATGAAATTTACTCACTGTGGTATTGGCTAGGGTCATTTATGTATTCATAATCACTGTGGAGGTTACCTGTTGGCTGACTGGTCCTGAGTAGCCTGAGTAGCCTGATTCGTCTGTTGGCTGGTGTTTCCTCCGCGTGGCCTCTTATCCTCTGATAAGCTAGACCATACTTCCTGTACACAGTGGCAAAAGTATTCAAAGAGGGAAAAGGTAGAGGCTGTGAATTCTCTAAAGGCCTCTCCTCAGTAACGGTAGTGTTCCTTTTTCTGCATTCTACTGACCAAAGAAAGTCACAGGCAAGCCTAGATTCAAGGAAAGGATGGGCACCCAGTCATTAGAGGAGGCATGGTGCAGGAACACTAAATTGGTGGACATGGGAGAGGCATGATGCCTGAGGCAAGGGGTGTCAGCTTCCTTAACGTAACAACCTACTGCAGTCATTTGTCTCTGCTATGGGTTGGGTGCCCCACAAGGTGCTGTCGTGGCTGGAGAGTTGGTCTTCAGGGTTGCAATATTGCGAAGTACAGTGGAGCTCTTAAGTGATGGGGCCTGGTAGTAAGGCCTTGAGTCAGTAAGAGCATTTCTCAGAAGGGACTGTGGGACCCTGTCACCCTCTCTACTCCTGGTTCGAGATGTAATCACTTGCTCTGGAGTATACTAATGTCATTCTTTCCATGCCAGGAAGTAACACAACCAAAAAGCAGCCCTCGTCTACTTCAGGCCCTGTGGACTTCAGACCTGCAGACCAATGAATTAAATAAAATTCTTCTGCATAGCTTAAAAAAGTCTTAGTTCACTCAACTCATCTTACACGTGTAAAATCAGATGAATGGCGTTTTATGTGTTTACTGATTAAAACTGCCTGCTTTGCAGAAGCAGAGTTCCAACTGAAACAAACGATTTATCTTAACAAATAAAAGCTGCTTCTTGGAGTTGTGGGGGCTTTCCAACATTGTTTTACATGTAACGGCAAAAATCCTGCCTGGATTTGGAAATTCCAGTGTTTGATAGGAATTACCATTTCGTTATTTTCTTTTGATAAATGACCTCCACATGACCTCTGGGAAGGCCTAGAACTGCTGGGAACAATATAGGATGGCTGAGAATATGCAGTTAAAACTCCACTGTGGGGCTGGTGCTGTGGCATAGAAGATAAAGCCACCACCTGCAGTGCCGGCATCCCATATGGGTACCAGTTCAAGTCCCAGCTGCTCTACTTCCAATCCAGCTCTCTGATATGGCCTGGGAAAGCAGTGGAAGATGGCCCAAGTCCTTGGGCCCCTGCATGGGCCTAGGAGACCTGGAAGAAGCTCCTGGCTTTGGATCGGCAGAGCCTGCGGCGCCGGCATCCCGGGTTCTAATCCCGGTTGGGGCGCTGGATTCTGTTATGGTTGCTCCTCTTCCAGTCCAGTTCTCTGTTGTGGCCCGGGAAGGCAGTGGAGGATGGCCCAGGTGCTTGGGCCCTGCACCCCATGGGAGACCAGGAGGAAGCACCTGGCTCCTAGCTTCAGATCGGCTGTAGCGACCATTTGGGGGGGGGGTGAACCAACTGAAAAAGGAAGACCTTTCTCTCTGTGTCCTCGGAGTTGCTTGGCCCCAGGAGAATACGATGTTGACAGCTGAGTTTCAGCTAGAGCATCTGACATCTGAGAGGCAAAGTTTACTGACCTTTGCTACAGTAAGTGGGGGGAAGGAGAGGCTGATGTTGTCACAAGGCTGATGCACAGCACTTAAGATGGCACCGAGACACCTGCCTCCTGTATCAGAGCCCCTGTGTTCGAGTCCTGGCTCCTCTCCTGATTACAGCTTCTTGCTAATGTGCACCAGGATTGAGTTCTCAGCACTTAGCTTTAGCTGGACCCAGTCCTGGTTGTTGAGGGCATTGGAGGTGGTAGACCAATGAATGGAAGATCTTTCTCTTTTTCTCTCTTTTCCTGTCTCTCTGCCTTTCAAATAAAAAAGAGTGAAAATTAAATAAGTTTAAAAACCTGAGGTATTCCTTCCTCCCTCCTTCTCAGATGTTTCTGGCAGTCGGTTGAGCCAGCCAACTTCTTCTGAGGAGTGTAAGGATGCCTGAGAGGTGGGTCACGAGTAAATCCCTGTTCTGGCTGCTCCCCCATCTCTTTGGAAAGCAATTTCAAGTTGACTTAGGTTGAACTTGTCTTAAGTACATTTATTCTTCCAAGACTAAAATTCTTGTTCCTGAAGCTCAAAGATACAAATAAAAGGGAAAGAAAAATTAAGAAAAACAAATAAAGAAAAAAAGCTTGAAAAGCAGCAAGAACAGGGAAGGGCTGAAGTAGAAATTACTGTTGGGCAAAGATCTTATGGTGGGGGATGTCAGTTTCCTGTGTTGTAACACAGGGATTATGACAGTAGATTTTAGGAAAGTGGGATTTTTTTTTTTGAAAAAAGATTTACTTATTTATTTGAAAGGCAGAGTTACAGAGAGGCAGAGGTGGAGAGAGGATCTTCCATCCACTGGTTCACTCCCCAAATAGCTGCAATGATCAGAGCTGGGCTGATCCGAAGCCAGGAGCCAGGAGCTTCCTCCAAGTCTTCCACACAGGTGCAGGAGCCCAAAGACTTGGGCCATCTTCTGCTGCTTTCCCAGGCCATAGAGGAGAGCTGGTCAGAAGTGGAGCAGCTGGGATTCAAACTGGTGCCCATGTGGAATTCCAGCGCTGCAGGTGGTGGCTTTACTCACTATGTCACAGCGTCAGCCCCAAGTTAATAGGATTCTATAAAATATATATAGGACCTGAAACTGTTGATTGAGAGTTATACTTTGTTATTTTTCTTATACTACATTATAATAAGAGACCCAAGAGGGCAATATGATCATAGGAATGATTTTATAAAGCCAAATTTGCATCATTCTACCTTTGGCCAAAGATAGCTCAAATTTGTAGATATTTTAATGAGAAACAAATGCTCCTCCTGCCCTTGTACAAACCTGTGCTTGAAGGTGTTCTGGTCCTTGCCTCTGCTCACCATCCTTGGTGTCTGTGGCTCAGCTGTACAGTGATGATGTCAGACTTGCTTCCTCCAGACCCCTTCTGTAACTCCTGTATGTGAGGCATAGATCTATTCTTATCCTTGGCTTTACTTCGCAGTAAAATCTACATGATTTATGGAACAGCTCAGGCCCTGTTGCAGTGGAAGTAACTAGAAGGTGGCCAATGACGCCTCATGGGTTATGATTTTTTTTAACTTTTATTTCATGAATATAGATTTCCAAAGTACAGCTTATGGATTACAGTGGCTTCCCCCCACCCCCCGATGACTTCCCTCCCACCCGCAACCCTCCTCTTTCCCGCTCTCTCTCCCCTTCCATTCATATCAAGATTCATTTTCAATTTTCTATATATACAGAAGATCAGTTTAGTATACATTAAGTAAAGATTTCAACAGTTTGCACCCACACAGAAACACAAAGTGAAAAATACTGTTTGAGTACTTGTTATAGCATTAATTCACATTGTACAACATTAAGGACAGAGATCCTACATGGGGAGTAAGTACACAGTGACTCCTGTTGTTGACTTAACAATTCACACTCTTGTTTATGGCGTCACTAATCACCCTAGGCTCTTGTCATGAGTTGCCAAGGCTACAGAAGCCTTTTGAGTTTGCTGACTTCGATCTTATTTAAACAGAGTCATAGTCAAAGTGGAAGATCTCTCCTCCCTTCAGAGAAAGGTACCTCCTTCTTTGATGGCCCATTCTTTCCACTGGGATCTCACTCACAGAAATCTTTAATTTAGGTCCTTTTTTTTTTTTTTGCCAGAGTGTCTTGGCTTTCCATGCCTAAAATACTCTCATGAGCTCTTTAGCCAGATCCGAGTGCCTTAAGGGCTGATTCTGAGGCCAGTGCTGCTTAGGGCATCTGCCATTCTATGAGTCTGCTGTGTATTCCACTTCCCACGTTGGATCGTTCTATCCTTCTTAATTGTATCAGTCAGCATTAGCAGACACTAGTCTTGTTTATGTGATCCCTTTGACTCTTAATCCTATCATTAGGATCCATTGTGAACTGAAACTGATCACTGGGACTAGTGGGATGGCATTGGTACATGCCACCTTGATGGGATTGAATTGGAATCCCCTTGGTATGTTTCTAACTCTACCATTTGGGGCAAGTCAGCTTGAGCATGTCCCAAATTGTACATCTCTTCCCTCTTATTCCCACTCATATTTAACAGGGATCACATTTCAGTTAAATTTTAACACTTAAGAATAACTGTGTATTAATTACAGAATTAAACCAGTAGTATTAAGTAGAACAGACAAAAAAATACTAGGAGGGATAATGTATTAAGTTGTTCATTAACAGTCAGGGCTATCCTGATCAAGTCACCGTTTCTCATAGTGTCCATTTCACTTCAACAGGTTTCCTTTTTGGTGTTCAGTCAGTTGTCACCAATCAGGGAGAACACATGATATTTGTCCTTTGGGACTGGCTTAGTTCATTCAGCATGATGTTTTCCAGATTCCTCCATTTTGTTGCAAATGACTGGATTTCATTGTTTTTGACTGCTGTATAGTGTTCTAAAGAGTACATATCCCATAATTTCTTTATCCAGTCTACCGTTGATGGGCATTTAGGTTGGTTCCAGGTCTTAGCTATTGTGAATTGTGCTGCAATAAACATTAGGGTGCAGACCGCTTTTTTGTTTGCCAATTTAAATTCCTTTGGGTAAATTCCAGGGAGTGGGATGGCTGGGTCGAACAGTAGGGTTATCTTCAGGTTTCTGAGGAATCTCCAGACTGACTTCCATAGTGGCTTGACCAGTTTGCATTCCCACCAACAGTGGGTTAGTGTGCATGGGTTATGATTGATCTCAGCATAGAGTCACACCCGTGTTAAAGCTCCACAAGTGGAAAGAGAGAAACACAGGCACCCTAACTTATGGCCCCGTCTTTACTGTGAGGCGCATGTGGAGCCAGCAACCATCTGGCTGTGAGAAGCTTGTCCCTCAGGCATTCAGACCCTCTCTTTTGCTGAATCTTCTAGGGTATCCTCTCTGATCTCTTAAATTCTTGTTCCTGCCCCAGCTGTGAGAAATTCTGTGCCCCGTTTATTTACAATCTGAGCTCAACCTAGCAACAGAAGCAGTTGCAAGTGGCATCCAGAGCACTCTGTCAGTCATCAAAAAGAGCTAGCAATTGGGAATGGACGTTTTGTATCCTCAAATATCTAGAGATACAGCAGGTGTCAGGGAGTGGATAAATGTGTTGTTTTCCTGGACTTTGTTCTGGACCCCTTTGGGTACAAAATATATCACTCTTTCTATAGGCCTTACATAGGAAGGCTGCTATAATGTTAGAAGACCATTATGGAAGAGGAACACTTCATGGAAAAGACATCCAAAGTTATCTAGCTCAGTGGCTCTTGTCCTTTATTGCATTTTAGAATCTGGGGAATTATACAAAATAATAATAACAAGCTTTCTCTCCTAGAGAGTCTAATTTAATTGTACTTAGTTGGGGTTGGGCAAAATTATTTATTTTTAATTTAATCCAGGTGATCCCAATATAGTAAGGGCAGAGACTGTAACAATTTATTTGTATCTATACAATTTGATAGTGTCTACACACATAAAAGGTCAATAATATTTTTAAAGGAAAGGATAACTAAATTGGTTGATCAGCATCTAAATTAAACTATTTTCTAGCATACTGGAAATGCAAACAAATGTTTTGAGGTATGAGTGTGATTTGCTTCCATATATATACATCACATTGCTGAATTTTTCTAAGTATTGTATAATAAAAAATAAAAACATTAAAATTCAGTGGTATAATGACTCTAAGGTAGACTTTGAAATTTTCATTGAAAAGGTATTGTAGGCCGGCGCCGCGGCTCACTAGGCTAATCCTCCACCTAGCGGCACCGGCACACCGGGTTCTAGTCCCGGTCGGGGCGCCGGATTCTGTCCCGGTTGCCCCTCTTCCAGGCCAGCTCTCTGCTGTGGCCAGGGAGTGCAGTGGAGGATGGCCCAGGTGCTTGGGCCCTGCACCCCATGGGAGACCAGGAGAAGCACCTGGCTCCTGGCTCCTGCCATCGGATCAGCGTGGTGCACTGGCCGCAGCGCGCCAGCCGCGGCGGCCATTGGAGGGTGAACCAACGGCAAAGGAAGACCTTTCTCTCTGTCTCTCTCTCTCACTGTCCACTCTGCCTGTCAAAAAAAAAAAAAAAATTAAAAAAATAAAAAAAAGAAAAGGTATTGTAATGGTTTTAAAAATACATCCTTAAATCCTATGATATTCCTACCTTTGAGAAATGGAGTCTAATTTCCTTTTTTTTTTTTTTTTTTGAAAGTAGGTTTTACTTAGTGACTTGCTTTTTTTAAAATTTTAATTGTTTAACTTATGGCAAACAATTTTGTGTAATTCATATATTCCTCCTCCTCCCTCTCTTATTTCCTCTGTAATTTTTACCATGATCTATATTCAGTTTATTTTATACTCATAATATTAACTATGCACTAAGTAAATAGTTAAGGAAATAGCAAGAAGAAGAAAAAAACACTGTTCTGCAGCAATCAAGATGAGCTATAAGCAATCATCAAATCACAAAATGTCAATTTTACTCCTACACATTACATTTTTGGTACTCTATTAACACAGATGAGGGAAAACATATGGTCTTTGTCTTTTTGGAACTTGCATATTTCAGTAAATATAATGGTCTCCAATTGCATCCAAAAGACAGGATTTAATTCTTTTTTTATGGCTATGTAGAATTCCACACTATATATAGATATCACAGTGTCCTTATCTGTTCAACAGTTGATGGACATCTGGGTTGATTACATATCTTAGCTATTGTAAATTGAGCTGCAGTAAACATGGTGTACAGATCACGCTTTCATATGCTGATTTCATTTCCTTCAGGTATATTTCAAGTAGTAGGATTGCTGCCATTATATGGTATATCTATTTTCAGCTTTCTGAGGTACCTCCATACTTTCTTCCAAAATGGCTGTGCTAGTTTACATTCCCACCAACAGTGGATTAGGGTACCTTTTCCCCACATTCTCACTAGCATTTATTGTTTGTTGATGTCTGTATGAGAGCCATTCTAACTGGGGTGAGGTGAAACCTCATTGTGGTTTTGATTTGCATTTCCCTGAAGGCTAGTGATCCTGAGCATTTTTTCATGTGCCTGTTGGCCATTTGAATTTCCTCTTTTGAAAAATGCCTGTTCAGGTCATTTGCCCATTTGTTAACTGGATTGTTTGTATCTTTTTCTCTTTTCAAATGAAGGTGATACTGGTCTCAGAGAAGGAATTTGGGAGGATTCCCTCCCTTTGAATTGTTTTGAATAGCTTGGGAAGGTTTGGAATTATCTTTATTTAAAATTCTGGTGTATTTAAGCAGTGAAGCCATCCAGTTCTGGGATTTTCTTTTTCTTTTTTTTTCTTTCTTTCTTTTTTTTTTAACTTTTATTTAATGAATATAAATTTCCAAAGTACAGCTTATGGATTACAATGGCTTCCCCCCCATAACGTCCCTCCCACCCGCAACCCTCCCCTTTCCCACTCCCTCTCCCCTTCCATTCACATCCAGTTCTGGGATTTTCTTTGTTGGGAGGGTCTTTACTACTGATTCAGTCTCCATCTTGGTTATTTGTTTAGGTGTTCTATGTCTTCATGACTCAGGTAGATTTTATGTTTCTGGGAATCTAACCATTTCTTCTAGATTTCCCAATTTGTTAGCATACTGCTCTTTATAGTAATTCCTCATGATTCTTTTTATTTCTGTAGTATTTGGTCTTAGATTCTCTTTTTCAACTCTTATTCTATTGATTTGGATCTTCTCCAACTTTTTTTTGGTTATTTAGAGCTTTTGTTTATTTTTTTCTTTTTTTTCAAAAAGCCAGCTCTTTCCTTTCACTGATCTTTGGGCTTTTTTTGTTTCAATTGTTCTTTATTTCTTCTCTAATTTTAATTATTTCCTCCTAATTTTGGGATTGGTTTGTTGTTATTTTCTCAGTCCTTGACATGCATTAATAGCTCATTTATTTGATGCCTTTTCAATTTCTTTATGTGGGCTCCAATTGCTATAAACTTTTGTCTCAACACTTCTTTCACTGTGAGTTTTGAAGTGTTATACTGTCATCTTCATTTTTTTCCAAAATTTTTTGATTTCTGCTATGACCCACTGTACATTCAGAGGCATATTTTTCAGTCTCCGTGTGTTTGCATATATTTTCAAAATTTAATTTCCAGATTCATTCTGTTGTGGTCAGAAAACACGTACAGTCTTTGAATTTTTGAATTTGGCAAGACTTGCTTTATAGCCTAGCATATGATCTATCCTAGAGAAAGTTCCATACACTGATGAGAAGAATGTGTATTCTAAAACTGTGGGATGAAAGGGTCTGTAGATATCATTGAGGTCCATTTGTTCCATATGTTTAGTTCATCAGTCCATTGACCAAAATAGGTGTTGAAGTCCCCCTTTACAACTATTATCATAGTCTATGTTTCCCTTTAGAACTATTAGCATTTGTTTTAAATAGCCAGATGCTCTGGCATTTTAAGCATATACATTTATTATAGTCACATATTCTGCTTTCATTGATCATAATAATTGCATAGTGCCCTTCTTTGTCTCTTTTAACAGTTTATGAGTTAAAACAGGTGATGAGTTTTTTTCCCCAAAGAACCCTTTATTTAAGGAATACAAACTTCATGCATTTCATAAGTACAACTTTAAGAATACAGTGATTCTTCCCACCATACCCACCCTCCCACACCCTCCTCCCTCTCCCATTCTCAGTCCCATTCTCCACTAAGAACCATTTTCAGTTAACTTTATACACAGAAGACCAGCTCAAACTAAGTAGAGTTCAAAAATTTGCAGACACTCACACACAAACACGTGCACACAAAACTGTTCCTTAACAGTAAGACAAGGACTGTTCAAAGTCATTGCATCTTGAAGTTAATTTCACTTCTTTTTTTTTGAAACTTAAATAACTTTACTTTTTTTTAACATTTATTTAATAAATATAAATTTCAAAAGTACAGCTTTTGGATTACAGTGGCTTCCCCCCCACCCCCATAACTTCCCTCCCACCAACAACCCTCCCATCTCCTGCTCCCTCCTCCCATTCCATTCACATCAAGACTCATTTTCAATTATCGTTATATACAGAAGATCAATTTAGTATATATTAAGTAAGATTTCAACAGTTTGCACCCACACAGAAACACAAAGGGTAAAGTACTGTTTGAGTACTAGTTATAGCATTAATTCACATTGTACAACATTAAGGACAGAGATCCTACATGGGGAGTAAGTACACAGTGACTCCTGTTGTTGACTTAACAATTCACACTCTTGTTTATGGCGTCACTAATCACCCTAGGCTCTTGTCATGAGTTGCCAAGGCTACAGAAGCCTTTTGAGTTCGCTGACTTCGATCTTATTTAAACAAAGTCATAGTCAAAGTGGAAGATCTCTCCTCCCTTCAGAGAAAGGTACCTCTTTCTTTGATGGCCCATTCTTTCCACTGGGATCTCACTCACAGAAATCTTTCATTTAGGTCCTTTTCTTTTGCTAGAGTATCTTGGCTTTCCATGCCTAAAATACTCTCATGAGCTCTTTAGCCAGATCCGAGTGCCTTAAGGGCTGATTCTGAGGCCAGTGCTGCTTAGGGCATCTGCCATTCTATGAGTCTGCTGTGTATTCCACTTCCCACGTTGGATCGTTCTATCCTTCTTAATTGTATCAGTCAGCATTAGCAGACACTAGTCTTGTTTATGTGATCCCTTTGACTCTTAATCCTATCATTAGGATCCATTGTGAACTGAAACTGATCACTGGGACTAGTGGGATGGCATTGGTACATTGCCACCTTGATGGGATTGAATTGGAATCCCCTTGGTATGTTTCTAACTCCACCATTTGGGGCAAGTCTGATTGACCATGTGCCGAACTGTACATCTCCTCCCTCTTTTATTCCCACTCTTAAATTTAACAGGGATCACTTTTCAGTTAAATTTCAATACCTAAGATTAATTGTGTGTTAATTACAGAGTTCAACCAATAGTATTAACTAGAACAAAAAAATACTAAAAGGGATAAAATATTAATTTTTTCCTTGACAGTCAGGACAAGGGCTGATCAAGTCAGTTTCTCATAGTGTCCATTTCGCTTCAACAGGTTTCCTTTTTGGTGCTCAGTTAGTTGTCACCGATCAGGGAGAACATATGATGTTTGTCCCTTTGGGACTGGCTTAGTTCATTCAGCATGATGTTTTCCAGATTCCTCCAGTTTGTTGCAAATGACTGGATTTCATTGTTTTTGACTGCTGTATAGTGTTCTAAAGAGTACATATCCCATAATTTCTTTATCCAGTCTTCCGTTGACAGGCATTTAGGTAGATTCCACGTCTTAGCTATTGTGAATTGAGCTGCAATAAATATTAAGGTGCAGACAGCTTTTTTGTTTGCCAATTAATTTCCTTTGGGTAAATTCCAAGGAGTGGGAGGGCTGGGTCCTATGGTAGAGTTATATTCAGGTTTCTGAGGAATCTCCAGACTGACTTCCATAGTGGCTTGACCAGTTTGCATTCCCACCAACAATGGGTTAGTGTCCCTTTTTCCCCACATCCTCTCCAGCATCTGTTATTGGTAGATTTCTGTATGTGAGCCATTGTAACCAGGGAGAGGTGAAACCTCATTGTGGTTTTGATTTGCATTTCCCTGATGGCTAGTGATCCTGAACATTTTTTCATGTGTCTGTTGGCCATTTGGATTTCCTCTTTTGAAAAATGTCTACTGAGGTCCTTGGCCCATCTCTTAAGTGGGTTGCTTGTTTTGATGTTGTGGAGTTTCTTGATCTCTTTGTATATTCTGGTTATTAATCCTTTATCTGTTGCATAATTTGCAAATATTTTCTCCCATTCTGTCGGTAGCCTCTTCACTTTCCTGACTGTTTCTTTTGCAGTACAGAAACTTCTCAATTTATGCAATCCCAATTGTTAATTTTGGCTTTGACTGCCTGTGCCTTAGGGGTCTTTTCCAAGAAGTCTTTGCCTGTGCCAATATTTTGAAGGGTTTCTCTGATGTTCTCTGATAATTTGATGATGTTGGGTCATAGATTAAAATTTTTAATCCATGTTGAATGTATTTTTGTGTAAGGTGAAAGGTAGGGGTCTTATGTCATGCTTCTGCATGTGGAAATTCAGTTTTCCCAGCACCATTTATTGAATAGACTGTCCTTGCTCCAGGGATTGGTTTTAGATCCTTGATCAAATATAAGTTGGCTGTAGATGTTTGGATTGATTTCTGGTGTTTCTATTCTGTTCCATTGGTCTATCCATCTTTTTCTGTACCAGTACCATGCTGTTTTGATAACAACTGCCTTGTAGTATGTCCTGAGATCTGGTATTCTGATGCCTCCGGCTTTGTTTTTGTTGCACAAGATTGCTTTAGCTATTTGAGGTCTCCTGTGTCTCCATCATTTTTTCCAGATCTGAGAAGAATGTCTTTGGTATTTTGATTGGTATCACATTGAATCTATAAATTGCTTTTGGGAGAATGGGTATTTTGATGATATTGATTCTTTCCATTTGATGATTCATTTTCATTTTGATGATATTGATTCTCTATCCTCTTCTATTTCTTTCTTTAAGACTTTGTAATTCTCATCGTAGAGATCTTTAACATCCTTGGTTAAATTTATTCCAAGGTATTTGATTGTTTTTGTGGCTGTCGTGAATGGGATTGATCTTAGCAATTCTTTCTCAGCCATGTCATTGTCTATGTATACAAAGTCTGTTGATTTTTGTGCATTGATTTTATATCCTGCTCCTTTGCCAAGCTCTTTGAGTTCCAATAGTCTCTTAGTGGAGTTCTTTGGGTCCCCTAAATAAAGAATCATATCATCTGCAAAGAGGGATAGTTTGAGTTTTTCCTTCCCAATGTGTATCCTTTTAATTTCTTTTTCTTGCCTAATGGCTCTGGCTAAAACTTCCAGTACTATATTGAATAGCAGTGGTGAGTGGGCATCCCTGTGGTATACCAGATCTCAGTGGAAATGCTTCCAACTTTTCCCCATTCAATAGGATTCTGGCTGTGGGTTTTTCATAAATTCTTTGATTGTATTGAGGAATGTTCCTTCTATACCCAATGTACTTAGAGGTTTCATCATGAAAGTTTGTTGTATTTTATCAAATGTTTTCTCTGCATCTATTGAGATAATCATATGGTTTTTCTTCTGCAGTTTGTTAATGTGGTATATCACATTGATTGATTTGCAGAAATTGAACCATCCCTGTATACCAGGGATAAATCCCACTTGGTCCGGGTGGATGATCTTTCTGATGTGTTGTTGCATTCTATTGGTCAGAATTTTATTGAGGACTTTTGTGTCTATGTTCATCAAGGATATTGGTCTGTAATTCTCTTTCTCTGCTGCAACTTTTTCAGGTTTAGGGATTAAGGTGATGCTGGCTTCATAGAAAGAATTTGGGAAGATTCCGTCTCTTTCGATTGTTCTGAATAGTTTGAGAAGAATTGGAGTTAGTTCTTCTTTAAATGTCTAGTAGAATTCAGCAGTGAATCCATCTGGACCTGGGCTTTCCTTTGTTGAGAGGGACTTTATTACTGATTCAGTTTCTGTCTCAGTTATGGATCTGTTTAGGTTTTCGATGTCTTCCTGGTTCAATTTAGGTAGATTACATGTGTCCAGGAATCTATCCGTTTCTGATAGATTTCCCTGTTTGCGGGCATACAACTCTTCGTAGTAATTTCTGATGATTCTTTTTATTTCTGTGGTGTCTGTTGTTACAATTACTTTTTCATCTCTGACTCTATTGTTTTGGGTCTTTTTTTTTAGTTAGTTGGGCCAATGGGTGTCAATTTTGTTTATATTAAAAAAAACCAGCTCTCTGTTTGGCTGTTTTGTAATGTTTTTTTTTTTTTTGATTCAATTCTGTTGATTTCTTCTCTTATTTTAATTATTTCTTTTGTCCTACTAGTTTTGGGTGTGGTTTGCTGCAGTTTTTCTAGATCCTTGAGATGCATTGAAAACTCATTTATCTGGAGCTTTCTAATTTCTTGATGTAGGCACCTATTGCTATAAACATTCCTCTTAACACTGTTTTTGCTATATCGCATCAGTTTTGATATGTTGTGTTGTTATCCTCATTTACTTCCAGAAAGTTTTTGATTTCTCTTTCGATTTCTTCTATGACCCTGTGTTCATTCAGGAGCATGTTGTTCAGTCTCCATGTGTTTGCATATGCTCTAGGGATTCCTGAGTTGCTAATTTCCAGCTTCATTCCACTGTGGTCTGTGAAGCTGGATGGTATGATTCTAATTCTTTTGAATTTGCTGACACTTTTTTTATGGCCTAGTATGTGGTTAATCCTAGAGTAGGTTCCATGTACTGCTGAAAAGAATGTAAATTCGTTAAGTGTAGGATTAAAAGTTCTGTAGATATCTGTTAGATCCATTTGGGCATTAGTGCCGATTAAATCTGCTGTTTCCTTGTTGATCTTCTGTCCTATTGATCTGTCTATTTCTGAGAGTGGAGTATTGAAGTCCCCCAATACTATTATATTGGAGTCTAAGTCTCCCTTTAAGTCCCTTAACAAATCTTTTAAATAAACCAGTGCCCTGTAATTAGGTGCATATATATTTATAATAGTTATATCTTCCTGTTGAATTGATCCCTTAATCATTATATAGTGCCCCTTTTTGTGTCTCTTAACAGTTTTTGTGTTAAAGTTTATTTTGTCTGAAATTAAGATGGCTATGCCAGCTCTTTTTTGGTTTCTGTTGGCATGGAATATCTTTTTCTAGCCTTTCACTTTCAGTCTGCATTCATCTTTGTTGGAGGTATGTGTTTCTTGTAAGCTGCAAATAGATGTGTTTTGTTCCTTAATCCATTCAGCCAGTCTGTGTCATTTAACAGGAAAATTGAGGCCATTAACATTCAATGTGACTATTAATAAGTAGTAATTTTGCCCTGCCATTTTCCCAAAGATATTTCTAACATATGCTTTGAACTTCCTGTGATCGTTTACTGGGAGGTTTCCTTCCTTTGCCTTCTTTCATATTGATGACCGTGTTTCTGTGTGTAATACATCTTTAAGCCTCTTTTGCAGGGCTGGACAAGTGGCGACAAATTCTTTTAATTTCTGTTTGCTATGAAAGGTCTTTATTCCATCTTCATTCACAAATGAGAGCTTTGTAGGTTATAATATTCTGGGCTGCCAGTTTTTCTCTTTTAGTACATGGGCTATATCTCGCCATTCCCTCCTAGCTTGTAGGGTTTCTGATGAGAAGTCAGCTGTGAGTATAATTGGAGATACTCTGAGAGTAATCTGACGTTTCTCTCTTGCACATTTTAGAATGTTTTCTTTATGTTTCACTGTGGTGAGTTTTATTAAAACGTGTCGTGGTGAGGATCTCTTTTGGTCATGTTTACTAGGGGTTCTATGAGTTTCCTGTACTTGGATGTCTCTGTCCCTCTCCAAACCTGGGAAGTTTTCTGCTTCTAATCCTTTCCATCTCTCCAGGCCTTCAGGAACTCCTAGAACCAGAATGTTGTTTTTTTTTTTAATAGTTTCCTGTAGATTCTCAACAATATTTTTTAGATTTCCAGTTTCCTCTTCTTTTCTTTGGTTTGACTGTATACTTTCCTGTGCTCTATCTTCTAAGTCTGATATTCTCTCTTCTGCTTCACTGATTCTGTTTTTAAGGCTCTCAAATGCATTTGTCATTTTATCTATTGTATTCTTCATTTCATTTTGATTTCACTATCACAATTTCATGTTCTACTAGATTCTTCATTTCATTTTGATTCCTCCTCAAGATTTCATTTGCACGAGAGAGATTTTATGTCCTGTCCATTAAGGATTTCTGTAGTTCAAGAATTTGTTTTTGCAAACTTCTAAATGTTCTTATCATAAATTTTTTGAAATCCATATCTTGTGTTTCTTCTATCTCATCATCTTCATAATCTTGAATTGGAGTGTCATGTTCATTTGGGGGTGTCATAATGTCTTCCTTGTTCTTGTTTCCTCAGTTTCTGCGTTTGTTGCTTGGCATTGTGGAGATATTCTTTGATTTCTTCTTTTTTTTCCTCACTGTGGTGGCTTTTCTTGTTATACTATGACTCTAGATTAAGTGGACCATCTGCTTTTGGTGGATCTTTAGAGGTTTGTGATGGGTGTGGCCAGAGAGCTCTGTTCAGTTCTTCAGGGTTAAGGGTGTGCCAAAGGTGACACACCCAGGTTTGGTGTTGTAAATCTTTCTCTCTCTTTTATTCAGAAGGGAAGTAATTCCACACAGCTGAGCTAGTCTCCTTGAAGGCAATCAGTGAGCGCTAGCCCCTGTGGGTATAATATTCCTCTGCTCTGTCCCAAGGACCAAAGTATCTGTGCAGTCCTCATTGTAAGCTCAGATTCCCTTGCAATCTCCCCCCGGGTTGCCAAGGTTACCGAGTTTGTGGCTTCTCCCACCGAGTACTCACATCTCAGGCACTCTGTGAGTTCTTTCACCCTCAGTTTTTTTTTTTTTTTTCAGTCTCAGTTCATAAACTCCACACATTCACTTGCTCTTAACCTTCTGTTATTTCTCCCCACCAGAGTCAGGTTTTTCTGCTTGGTTGAGGCCAGGCGCAGCCCTGAGGTGGCACAGATTTTATGTATGTCCAAAATGGTGCCTGCTCTTTGTCTTGCTCACCTTTGAAAGGTGAGTGGAGAGTGAGAATAGTGTCTGTACCAGTCCCTTTTATTTTATTATTTTTTTTCTCTCCTCTAGTTAGCATGGTGAAATTTACCCCACAGGGCTTTAAGCCTCATTCCCTCTAGGCTCTTCCTGCCACTTTCCTGCCAGTGTCTCGGGCTACTGTGGTTTTGCCTCACCTCCCTTTCCAGTGCTGGTGTGTAGATTTGGCAGCTAGGGTCCCGAGCCATGGGCACCCTTGCCCTCCATGTAGGTCCACTGTGTCCCACTAGTTCTGGAAGAGTTTCCTCTGCAGTTTTTTCCCCAACTCTTCCCTGAAACTACAGTATCTCCACTTTTATTAAACTATTTTTTCCCGGAGTATCATTGTGCTCCCTCCCTATTCCGCCATCTTAGAGGACTAGGTGATGAGTTTTTGAGATAAACAGGTGGATGGCTACACCTGCTCTTTTCTGCTTTCTGTTAGCATGGACTATCTTTTTCTGTCATTTCATGTTCAGTCTGTATGTATCTTTGTTGGTGAGTTGTGCCAATTGTAGGCAGCACATAGATGGCACTTGTTTTTTAATCCACTCATCCGGCCTGTATCTTTTAATTGGAGAATTTAGGCCATTTACATTCAAGGTTATTATGGATAAGTAACAATTTGGCCCTGCAATGTTTCGATAAATATTCCTATTGTTTGCTTTAGATTTCCTTTGTCCTTTTACTGAGAAATTTTTCTGCCTTCACATTCTTTCATAATGATTATCTATTTTTCTGTGTGGAGCACATCCTTTAGCATATTTTGCAAGCCTTGAAGAGTGATGACAAATTCGTTCAATTTCTGTTTGTTATGGAAGGTCCTTATTTTACCTTCATTCATAAGTGAGAGCTTTGCATGGTATAATTTTCTAGGTTGATAGTTTTTTTCTCTTAAGACTTGACCCATGTCTCTCCATTTTCTCCTCGCCTGTAGGGTTTCTGATGAGAAGTCAGCTGTGAGTCTAATCCTCTGAAAATAATCAAGCATTTCTCTGGTGCACTTTTTATTATCTTTTCCTTATATTTTACTGTATAAAGTTTGACTACAATGTGTCATAGTGTAAATCTTTTCTGGTCATGCCTGCTAGGGGTTTAATGTGCTTCCTCTATGTGGATGTCCCTTTCTTTCTCCAAATTAGGGAAGCTTTCTGTAATTATTTCACTGAATAGGCCTTCTAATCCATTTTCTCTTTCCATACCTTCAGGAACTCCTAAGACCTGTATGTTGGGTTGTTTGATAGTATTCCCTAAATTTCTAACAAGGTGTTTAATTTTTCTGATTTCTTCTTCTCTCCCTAACTCCTCCCTCCTTCCTCCTCTTCTCTCCTTCCCCTCCCTCCTCCTCCTCCTCCTTCAACTGAGGTATTTCCAAGACTTGTCTTTTAGCTCAGATATTCTTTCTTCTGCCTCACCAAGTCTATTATTATGGCTTTCCACTATATTTTTTATTTGACACATTGGATTCTTCATTTCTAATATTGCATTTTGATTTCTCTTCAAAATCTCAATTTCATGTGAAAATTTTTCCTCTGTCATGTATGGATTTCTTTATCTCATGAATTTCCTTCTCATTGCTTCTGAGTAATCCTACTATTAATCTTTTGAATTCCTTTTGAAGCATTTCATCAATCCCTTCATCTTCACATTCTAATACTGAAGTGCTATTGTGTTCCTTTGGGGGAATCATGTTATTTTCTTTATAGTTGTTTCTTGAATTTCTGCATTCATTTTTAGGCATTTATTGAAATATTTCTATTTATTTCTATCATCATTATTTATATGTCTATATATACCCCCCACAAATAGCACTGTATACTTTGTGAATAATAATTTAAAGAAAGGAATTCAAGTTTTTAGAGCTTGAATAACTAATAGGATAGGCAGGTAGAAACAGTGAGAAGACAATACATGTCACAAAGTATGTCCATGGGGAATTTTCTAATGGTTATATGATGTCTAGGGAAACTAATCAGAACAGTAGTATGTTAACCTGCTTTGCATCTATACTAGCAGTGGGTCTTTGAGCACTATTTGTATGAGATGATCCTGTGCTCTTGAAGTTGATTGAAGTACAGGTTGAAAATCTGATTCACACTGCAACTACCTGAGGTCATTTGTAGGAATTTAAGTGGAAGATATGTTGGTAAATGTTGTCAATCAATTGGGAAGCACAGAGATTTAACAGAGACAAAGAGACAGACACAGGAGAGAAAATTCCACAGCTTCCATGAAATACCCTTGAAATTTTAGGATCAATTTTCAATTTTCCCTTATCACTGAAGCTGCTTTCAAGTGGACCCACCACCCTTTTTTAAAATTTTTTGAGAGTTACAGAGGGAGGGAGTAAAAGAGAAAGAGAGGTCTTCCATCTGCTGGTTCACTCCCCAGATGGCCACAGTGGCTACAGCTGGGCTGATCAGAAGCCAGGAGCCAGGAGCTTTCTCTGGGTCTACCATTTGGATGCAGGGGCCCAAGCACTTGGGCCATCTCCCACTACTTTCCTGGGCCATAAGCAGAGAGCTGGATCAGAAGAGGAGCAACTAAGACCCAAATTGCTGCCCATATGGGATGCCAGTGCCATAGGTAGAGGCTTAGCCTACTATGCCACAGGGCCGGCCCACAAGTGGATCAGTTTTACAAACAAAAGATTCCAACTATGTCACCATTCATGATTTTATCAGCATTAAAAATGATTTGAACTTGGTCTACTGCATATTATAAGGCCCCAGTGGCAAAACATCTATTCTTTTGCACTTTAAGTGCTTTTGTTTTCCCTAAATTGAATGATTTTCCCAAGAAATGCACAAGTAAAAGAATTTATAAACAACATCTGTCTAGCTAATGTTATTGGTTATTTGTGTGAAAATTTGTCTTATTACTCACACAGAATTTTTTTTTACCCTTTGGAAAAGAATATGATTTCCTGTAAGTAAAAACTCCAGGGGAAATTTTTTATTCTGATCGAAGTTCTTCATTTTCAATTATGACACGTACTATTTCCCATCCAGACAGAAAGCTCTGACCTGCTGTAAAATTTAGAATAATTTTGATTTAAAGAAGTTTCTTTAATTAAACATGACAATAGGTCTGATCTGATTTCATCATCATTTAAAAAATCATCTATTATTTTTCACTTTATGTTTGTGTGGGAGCAAACTGTTGAAATCTTTACTTAATGTATGCTAAACTGATCTTCTGTATATAAAGAGAATTGAAAATGAATCCTCATGTGAATGGAAGGGGAGAGGGAATGGGAAAGGGGAGGGTTGCGGGTGGGAGGGACGTTATGGGGGGGAAGCCATTGTAATCCATAAGCCGTACTTTGGAAATTTATATTCATTAAATAAAAGTTAAAAAAAAATAAAGCTTAAATTCTCTGAATGAAAAAAAAGTTTCTTTAGGAACAATATGGTAATTTGAAGCAGAGGACTATCCATATGAATTTTGGGATTGTTTTTTTTCTATTTTTTAAAGGTTTAATTTATTTATATGAAAGGCAGGGTGACACAGAGAAGGAAAGCCAGAGAGAGATGGAAGTCTTCCATTTATTGGTTCACTGGCCACAACAGTCAAGTCCAGGCCAGGCTGAAGCCAAGAACCTAGTACTCCATCCAGGTCTGCCACGTGGGTGGCAGGGGCCCAAGTCCTTGGGCCATTTTCTTGTACTTTGCCAGGCACATTTGAAGGGACCTAAGGGATCAGAAGTAGAATAGCCAGGACTCAAACCAGTGCTCTGATATGGATGTCAGCATCTCAAGCAGTGGCTACAGTGCCAGCCCTTGCTTCATCTAATTCTGTGAAGAATGTTATTGATATTTTGATAGGGAGTGTATTGGCATTGTATTGGTATTTTGGTAGGACTGTGATAGTCCCACAAGAGAGATGGATAATATATATTAATATCTATTAAAATATATAACTTAATATATGTTAGCTAATTAGAAAAATCTAAAAATATTTGAAAAGCAGTAACATGCTCTATAAACATAATTTACTCTTTTTAATACATTATAGTTAAGTCACACAGGAATATTTTACTTAGTGTATATGATTAGTTGGATGGATATACGCCAAGATTATGAAACCCGGCAATACCTCACCCAATTGCATACACCCTGCCCCCACCCCAGCAATGATTTGGTTAATTCCGGATTCCAGAAGAAGCAGTGAAGTGTTTCCAGTGTGACTTTTTTCTTTTTCTTCCAAGGGAAGTAAATATCTGGCTTGGTGATGTCTAGTGTAAGAGATTTGTTTATCAGAATATTTTCCCTCATCTGTTGGGCCACTGACCTCAGGTCTGAAAACTGCAAGATGTTTCCTCATGCAGCTGGTCCTTCCGAGCCCTTCTCTCCCATCTCTCTGGGTCTTGCCCTGGGCTGCCTGTCCTAGCACAGGGGATTGATCACTTTTTCCCCTCAGGGAATTTAAAGGATTTTAAACACATGTCAGTGTAGCAATAATTATTGCATTGATCTTTTTTTTCTTGCAAATATGTAAGTTTTCATAACTGCTTTGAGCTCTTCTATAATTTGTCGCAGACATTCATATTGTTTTGTGTGCTCAGTGTGAGGAGAAGCTGGCGAGGATTCCATCAGCTTGTCTCCCCCTCCTTTTTTATTTCTCAGAAAGATGGAAGGAATTAAAACAGCCAGGGGTAAGGATATTAGCTTTGAGAGCATTTGGTTCCTACCTGCCCTTGAGGTAGTGTTGAGCATTAGCAGGAGGTATTCTACCCAGGTGTGTTGGAGTGGTGCTGGGCCAGGGATAAAATGGTAATGATGGAGAAGGCAGGCAGAGGTGGCGGGGTAACCAGGACAGGAAGAGGAGGGTGTGCATGAAGCACATACTGCACGTGAGTTGTTCATCTGAGATGGGGGCACTCCCTGTGGATGTTCACCTACAGGAGCACCTGCTCCTTCCTGACACAGAGCTCAGTACATTTCTGAGCCCTCTAGGGTCAAGTGACTGAGTGCTGGCCAATGGATTTCTAGTGCTGATCACAGGCATCCCATGAAAGCTTCCACTTCTCTCTCCCAGTCCACCTGCTAAAAATGAAGAACTCTGAAGACCTAAAGGATTGTGCCATTACAGTATGGATGGGGCTAGGATTCCTGGGTCATCGCCAGGAGAAGAGGGATGTTGGACTTTGCGCAAGCAAGGAACAACCTGATTCTAGGTTAAGCTGCCAAAAGTTGGGCTTTGTTTATTACAATAGCTGGTACTAATTATCCTGATTATTAGGGTATTCACTTGGACTCTCCTGTCATCTATAAGAGGATAAAGAAGGAAAATATTACCAGGGAGAAGATACTGGTGGGGGCAGGGGAAGGAAAAAGCAGATAACATTAGGCATAAAAGGCCTCATGAGAGAGCAAACATTTTGTGGATGTACTGACCTAATTTTAGAACTTGATCAGGATGCTTCTACATGTGCCTTGAATTATGTAAAAGTAAATTGACCTATTTTGACAACCATAATTAAATGATATGCCAGGGGCAGATGTTTGGTGCTATGGTTAGGATGCCACTTGGGATGCCTACCATTTGGGAGTACCTGTGTTCAAGTCCTGGCTCTGCTTCCAATTCTAAATTACTCCTAATGCACACCCTGGCAGGCCTCAGGTGATGGTTTAAATAGTGGGGTCCTTGCCACACACATGGCAGACCTGGATTGAATTCTTGGCTTTGTCACTAGAGAGAGGTCTTGGGGTTCCTGTCTTCATGCAAGAAAGAATTCAGGCGTGATTCAGAGAGCAAAGTAACAAGGCTTTATTGGGGATAGGGCATAGCACGGAAGGGACAGAGTGTGCCCAGTCACTGGGACTGGGGAAAAGCAGGGTTACATGGTTGAATGGAGACAATACGCCTGGCCGGCTGGGCGGGAGGCCCGGCAGAGAGCTGAGCACGCAGTCTGTTTAGACTGGAGCTTTTAAAGGAAAAGGGGTCCAGGTTTTTCCTTCCCCTCCTCCTCCTCCTCCTCCAGGACAATGAGTGTCAATTAGGAAATTCCTCCCCAGGTTTGTTATCCGACAGGGGTAGTCTTGCTGGGCTGCTGGGCCCAGGGGCTTCTCTAGGGTGCCTGGGTTTTATTGCTCAGTGTTAGCTCTCCAGTGGGGGAAGGGCGCGGACCACCTGGAAGGTTATCAGGGTCTGGGCAGGACTTTGAAATGTACAATGCTGGGCTTCTGCAGGGGTGCTGGTTTCTTCAGGCCCTTCTCACACACACAGGCTAATTTCTAACTTCCTACCTAACAGCTCCCTTCTAGCCCAACCCCAGCAGGAGCAGCCATTTGGGGAGTGAACCAGTGGATGGGAGATCTCTGCCTTTCAAAGAAACTTTAAAAACACATCTTCACAAGCTAGAAAAAAGGATATATGGGCATCTATTTCATGCAAGTATAAATGAAGTACAATAAACCAAGTTTACTGGGGAATTTAGAAGAATAAGATAGCAACTATCCAGTTCTGAAATCTAGGCCTGAGACCCTGAGCTTGCTGAGGGGAGGAGCTCTGTGGGAATGGGCACTGCGTATGGAGACCTTTGGATTGTGTGCAATTAGATGTGGGCATACTGGGCCTGGGAGCCCACAGAAAGTGGCAGGGTGCCTTTCCCTTTTAATACTTAAATAGTAGCTTCCAGGTCAGTCTCTGTTCAACCAAAGGAACATTTAGCTGTTAATTTTGGAATAGTTGTTGGGAATTACAGAACATTTCAAGAGTAAAAAAAAATTTACTGCAAAATGGAGTAAATCAAAGCCTGAAATAATATCCTAAGCACTCTTCCATGTATGATTCCTTTGTGATCATCAAATATATGTCGCTAACATTGTGGCACCTGATTAATATGAACACAGTCCTTTGTCCCTTCCACAAACCAAGAGTGACAGACATTATCTTTGACTTAGGAACTCCCTTGTATTTGCCCTCCTCTTAAACTCAGATTAGAGATTTTTCTGACTGAAAAGTAGGTGTGAGACAGGATAGGTGTCCTCTCTTTAGGAATGGAGGTTCCGTAGGCCCTACAGCCCCGGAGGTCCTGAAGCTTAGGGCGTACTAATTGTTGAGGTCACCTAATATCTTCTGGTGTGAAGCAGATGACAGAAATGTGTCATTTATACAAGAAACAGATTGAAATATTTCATCAGCTCAGATTGTCTCACTAGAGTTTGAGCAAGAAGAATGTAGCTTGTAACCCCACATGTGCTAACCCCACTGCTCAAATAATTTTCAACAAAGTATATGTCTTTATTCTGATTTCAGAGGTAGCATATATTCTTTATAGAAAACCTAGGAAACACAGAAAAAGCAATGGAGAAATTGAAAATTTCTGTAATTATACTATTAAGAACTCCTTATATTGAATGCATGTTTAGGTGCATTTGTGAAAATATACAATTAAGTAGTAAATGTATAAATGTCTTTAAGTATATTTTATAAATGGATATGTACACATGCCTACATTTAGTTTTACTATATATATTAGCTATAAACTGTTATTTCATAAAAATATCTCACTTCAATTGTTGTTTTTAAAAGCCTCAAATATTTTCAAGTGATTTAATTAACCTTGATTCATTTCATATTTGTTTCATTCACCTTTATTTTATTCTCCAAAAAATTTGTATCACAAGAAGCATTTCCACAGAATAATCATATCATAGTACTGCTAGGTTTTTCTTTAAAACTCCTGTTTCTCACTTTTTTGAAATGTGTCAGTTGTTGGAGAGAACTGTGAGCTACAGTGCATCAACACCATTAGAACAGGCTTCAGAGCTCTTTTATTGTGTGTACAGCTATGCATACTGGTACATATGTCTGCCACCGGTGGTAACTATAGAAGGTGTATTTTCAAATGTCTACCGGATTTAGTAAGAAATTGAATAGACCATTGTGTATGATTCTTATACAGTCCTCAAGGGTTAGTTATTGCCTGAAGTAAGTCAGGTACCTGTCCCATGATGAAAATGATAAATAATGAACCATTTCGATGGTTTCCTATTTAATTGGAAACTTGGCCACTTTCAAACTATGTTTTAGAAAGGTTCCCATCAGCCACATGTGAGCATGTGATGACAGGCTGAGCTTTGTTTCTGTTGCGCCTTCAAGTAGGCAGGGTACGGACACTTCCTTCCTCTGCTTCATGTTCTACACTTTGGACTTCAACCAGAAAGTGTCTATTATTTATTCTAAAGCTGTTCCAAGAGGCACTGGGTTCTTCATGTTTTACCACGACACCCGGAACCAAGTGGTGAAAGGCCTGAAATGTGTTATATTTCCAGTTGGCATCTGTCCACTCTGAAGGTCTAAATACTCAGTAGTCATGCTTCGGAGGAGGTATGGATGTCAAGAGAAATACAAACCACTGAGGTTTAAAGGCTTGTCATCAGAGTTTCTAAATGGTTGTCACAGTTTTATTTATTATGATCTAAATCCTGTGAAGAATGATTATTTTTCAAGGAGAAGAAAATTGGTCAAATAATTTAAATGCTGCAAAATGAAGGGAATTATAATCCCAAATGGACAACAGTATATTCTAGACATAGTATCTGAGTAAAATATAAAATCCACTGAACTTTGCCTACCAATTTCTATAGACTGGGTGAGATAGGAACATCTAACTATAGGTATAGCACCCAGAACCCGAAACATAGCAGTATGCATTCTGTGGATAGGAAATACGAGGCATTTTCTTTGTAACAGGGAAGCAGTGTCTGAGTTTACCTTTCACATGCCATGATCCTTGAAAGCAATGTCATTTTCTACAAAATGATGGGTGCCTGAAAAGGAAAGTTTCCATAATAATCATTGAGTAGTTCTCTCTCTTGATGAAGTTACCTTTCTGTAAACCAGGCCATGCGTTAATGTAGAATTGTACTACAATTTTCAAATCCCTTGGTAACATTTTTTAAAAAGCACATAACAGAGAGAGAGAGCTTTCATCTGCTGGTTTACTCCCTGAATGCCTGCAAGAGGTGGGACTGGGCCACGCCAAAGCCAGGAGCCAGGGACTTACGCCAGGTCTTCCACGTGGGTGGCAGGGGCCCAACTACTTGAGCCATCATCACTATCTCCCCAGGTTGCATTAGAAGGAATTCAGAGTTAGGAGTTGAGAGGGGGCTTGAACCCGCTTAGTTATGAGATGTGGATATCTTAAATGCTAGGCCAAATACCCACCCTCCTGGGTGACTGTTTTGTGTTCCAAAGTATTTTATAACCACTGTGTTTTTGACTCCTTGATTTAAATATCTGCATTGTTTAAGATGTACAATTTATACTCTATTCATAAGAGTATTCATGTATCAATTTATACTCTATTCATAAGGCTTAATTACTATTTTCTAATAACTTCATGGACCTGTAGCACTTCAAAAAAGTAATTTCTCAATCTGAATACAGTTCTTTTCTTAGTTACTCTTAATATTGGACACATTCTGAAAATCCATGTGTTCCTTACACTTTTCATGAGTTGTAGAGTCCAGAATTGTTCATATTTATTTGTATAAGTTTCACTGTTTCATATCCAAGAAAGTGATTTCCTTTATAGGATTTCCCAGCTCTCAGCAGGCACGGGTGGGTGTACTAGTCTGAATTTCAAAGGACACTGATTGCCACCAATTAGAATTATTATTGCCCACTAAGGATAATTGTTTGGACTTGTTAACCCCTAAAAACTACTTCAGGTTCCTGGTAGTTTTTGAGACACACACACACTCACTTACATGATTCTCCTGATGGAAAAGCATGAAGGTACATCCTTTTTCTGCCAGTGCCTGTCTTATATCAAAATAATTCACTATGTAGAGAAAAAACTTCCTGCCTTTACCATAAATTTGTATTGAATATATTTAGCATTTGAGTATCTTTCTACATCATCTATGCTGAAAATATGTTTGCTAAAATCATCAAAGTCAGAAAATACCAGATGCAGGAACATAACTAGTATTTACTAAACTTTTCTAAAATTTCAGAGTTGGGTAAATAATCCACACTTCAACACCCAGTAGGCAGGGTTTAGGGGAGAACTGTATGTGACACAATAATCAGGTCTTTGCAGCTCAAAAGTGGAAGAGATATGTGCAGTTAGCATCTCTGGGAGCTGAGAATAATCAGTCAAGAGCTTTGGTTCCATACTGATGTTCCTACTAGGATCGGCACTCAGCAATGGGACTTCCTGCTCCTATCTTCAAGCTCAGGGTGCACAGATGCAGAGGCTGGCATGGGGGCGGGGCTGGAGCAAGAAGGAGATAGCTTCTCCTATACAGCGCCATGGATCTGTAAACTCAAGTCCTCTGGGGACAGAGAACCATGCCTCCCTTGCATACCTCAGTGGCTGGTCCAATCTCAGTGTCAACCTCTCTAGGTTAAAGAATAACTAGAACGTTTTAGAACTGCTATCAGTCTTAAGCAAACCATGGCAATCAGGTAAAAACAGAAGGAGAAACAACTTTTTTCATCACTCTGCTTCTCCTCCTGCCTCCACTAATCCAGGCCTGGGCACTTGCCTTTACATATTACTTCCAGCAGCTGAATCATTACAGATGGTGACTTAGGCCTTGAGGAGAACTGGCTAAGTAAACACCACCCATCTTAATTTTTAGTATATTTTTTCCCTCTAATGAGCAGAGAGGTACACTTCATTTTTTTTTTTTGTAAACATCATCACTTCTCAAAATAAAATGCTATTATTTTACCACTTAGAGACTGTGTCTTTTTATTTGACAGATAGAGTTAGACAGAGAGAGAAAGGTCTTCCTTCCATTGGTTCACCCTGCAAATGGCCGCTACTGCTGGTGCTGCACCGATCCAAAGCCAGGAACCAGGCACTTCTTCCTGGTCTCCCATGCAGGTACAGGGGCCCAAGCACTTGGGCAATCTTCCACTGCCCTCCCGGGCCACAGCAGAGAGCTGGACTGGAAGAGGAGTAACTGGGACTAGAACCTGGTGCCCATATGGGATGCCGGTGCTGCAGGCAGAGGATTACCAAGTGAGCCACAGCGCCGGCCCCCAACACTTTATGCTAATACAGGGGTCCTCCAAAACATTCATTAAAAATGGAATTAAAATATTTTGGTGCAAAAATTTTGAAATTGCAAATACTCATAAATTAACCTTTTGTTAGGATCTTCCTGACTTAATCCTGGCCTAGTCCCAGCTGTTGGGTGCATTTGGAGAGTAAACCAGTAGATGGACATCCTCTCTTTATCTCTCTCTCTCACTCTGTTTCTTTCAAATATAAATAAATATTTAAAAATTACTTTTTTCAAACTTATTTGTCCTTTGCCAGAGAGAAGTTCTGCTTTCCACATTTCAACCTTCATCTTGGGGACTGGCAAGAAGCAATGCCTTCTGATGTGTAATCCTTTGGGTTGCCTTGAGAAGTGACAGCGTGGCTGGATATGGGGAGGTCTTGCGTCTTGTCACCAACTAGCTCCTAACTGCGTGTAGTAGAGGCACTGTCAGGAAGATGGGAGTGTGCTCCTCTGAACAATGGGCACTAACAATCTGGTGGGCCTCACTTTCTTACCTTGAGAGTACAATTAATCTTGCAACCTAGGCCCACTTGTTCTGTGATTAGAAATTATATGCTATCCAGGGCTGTGTGTTTCAGGGCAGGTTATTTCTTGAAGTATTTTGGCACAGGAATTATGGATCAACTGTGACATGACAAACAGCATTTGATTGTCACAGATGATAGGAAACAGGGTTAGTCTCCATATACTTTCTCTCCTGAAACCATGAAATTTGCTTTAGTAAAAGACATTAATCATGTCAGTGAAACTAAAGATTAATAACTGCATAGGTTTTTAAAAAATCTTTGCTAAACCCTCTTAGGTCTAATGTAGTAAGATCCTAATCAAAGTAGTTGTCTAACATAGCAAGGTGATTTGAATAGTTACATAGCTCAATGAAAACAATTTTTCCTTTGGAATATTTTGCATATATTCACTGTATGTGCTGCCTAGTATGTGGTATAGTTTACTAAACTATCTGGAGTTTTCTAAATGCTTATACAGGTGAGTTTGTATTTATACTATATTACTGAAATTATGGAATAAAAGTTTGGGTGATGAGAAATACTGAATAATAAGAAAATCAATGGGCAATGACATTTCATGAATAAGGATACCGCTCATCTTTTCACTGGAAAGCCAAAAAGACTAGAAGAAGTCCAAGACTGTGGAAGAATTCTGTAGCCCCATTATTTAGTTTGATGTTTAAAAGGTACTCACAGACAATGTGGTCCTTTGACTTCCATTCTACTAGAGAAATGCTGGGAGACTGGGTCCAGTCATTAACAATAAGAAAAGGTCATTAGGAACATAACAATGTCCTTCCCACTTTCCTTGCTCCCACCAGGCTGGCTAAGGGAGACCCAATCTGTGTCTACCCTGAGAAGCTCAAAACCACTTACTTACCTGACTGAGACCTACCCTCAAACAGATGGGCCCAGAGACCCTGACACAAAACTGAAGGAGAATCTCAAGTCCTGCTACACACAGGTGAAGTTGTATGGGACTTGATTTCCTTTTCCCAATCACTGCCTGATTACATTTTACACCTCTCTGATCTGATTTGGGAGACAGGGAAAATATTAATCTTAAAACACCTTAGGGGGAGGCCAGTGTTGTGACATAACAAATTAATCCCACTTCTGATCCAGTTCCCTTCTAATGCACCTGGGAGGGCAGTGGAGAATGGCTGCAGTGCTTGGGCCCGTCCCACCCACAGAACAGACCCAGTTGGAGTTCCAGGCCCTTGGATTTGGCCTGGCCCAGCCCATTTGTGGGGCCATTTGAGGAATGAACCAGTGGATGGAAGATCTCCCTCTTCTTTCTGCCTCTTCCTCTCTCTCTCCATCTCTGCCTTTTAAAAAAAATAATTTTTTTTTAAAACAGCCTTAGGAGTTTGAAAACCCACTGAAAGCAAAATTTTTTGTTGTTTAATAATTCAATTATTTAATAAGTAGCAGTAGCAGGCACCATGCATATAGTGCTATTAGCTTAGTCCAAAGAGATGCTATAAATAAAAGTGATAAGCAAAGGCAATAACATTAAAATTTTGTTTGGTACACAGATCAGGGACAATATATATATTATTTAGAGTGCATTAAAAGTACAGATTTTCTAATAAACTTTCTTGTTAAAAGTCTGTATTCATCTTATAGTTAGTACTGTTTGCATGTTTTCTTATTTAAAGAAGTATTTAGCAATTATTATTGGTTTATGTGCTATAGGTAAATATAGAATGAAACATTAGGTTTATTTATTTTTATTACACTATTTTTATTTAGTTTATGTAATTTACAAAGCCATGGCATTCATTAGTTTCAAATAACTTGAAAAAAAGGCTTTATTTGTATTAATTCAACTATAATTCTATGAAAATAAAAATATAAAGCAGATAGCATTTTCTATTTGCATTTCAAGTTGTGGTAATTGAAAACACAGTAAAGTACTGCTTATAAATGAGGCAACAGTTTTGATCTAGTGCATAATTTAAAGTAAAATTAACATGATTAAAGTTTTAAAAGAAAAAACAAGGTACTGCAAAACTACTTAAAAGTTTCAAAAAATAAATTACCTTAGAACTCCAGGACTATTACCAGAGTCAAATTTCTTATGACATGAACTTTGATGCTTCGGAATTGTAAAAACAGATTTGAATATACCAAACTTTGACTTTTTTCAAAGCCTTGTAGGAGCAAAACAGAGACAGTTTGTACCTCATGTGTATTCTTAAGGTTTTATGTATTTTCCTCTGCAGCCATTGATGATAGTTTTCACAAATCAAGTCAGTATCCCATCTCAAGAACATTGTTTCTCTTTTCTTTTTTAAAACTTTCTTTAAGGTATATAAATATCATGTATTTCTTACATACATATTCAGGAACACAGTGATACTTTCTACCCTAATCCTGCCCACCCATGCTCTAACCCTTCTTATTCCTTCTCCTATTCCCACTCTTGCTTTTTACAAAGATCTATTTTCAGTTTACTTTATACTCATAAGATTAACACTACTATAAGTAGAGAGTTAAACAAATAGTATGATAAAAGACTGTTCCTCAACAGTTGAGGCAAGGACTGTAAACAGTCATAGAATCTCGAAATGTCGATTTCATGCCTATAGATTACCTTTTGGTACTCTATTCGTTACTACAAGTCAGGGAAAACATGGTCTTTGTCTATTTGGAGCTGGCTTATTTCTTTTTTTTAATTTTTTTTTTTTTTGACAGGCAGTTAGTGAGAGAGGGAGACAGAGAGAAAAAGGTCTTCCTTCCATTGGTTCACCTCCAAAATGGCTGCTACGGCCAGTGCACTGTGCTGATCCGAAGCCAGGAGCCAGGTGCTTCCTCCTTGTCTCCCATGTGGGTGCAGGGCCCAAGCACTTGGGCCATCCTCCACTGCACTCCCGGGCCACAGCAGAGAGCTAGCCTGGAAGAGAGGCAACCGGGACTAGAACCTGGGATACCGTTGCTACAGGCAGAGGATTAGCCTAGTGAGCCACAGTGCTGGCCAGAACTGGCTTATTTCACTAAGTATAGTGTTGTTCAGGTGTATCCATTTTGTTGAATTTCTTTTTTTACTACTGTGTAGTATTCCATAGTGTATATATACCATAATTTCTTTATCCAGTCGTCAGTTAGACATCTGGGTTGATTCCATATCTTAGCTGTTGTAAACTGAGCTTTAATAAACATGGGGATATATATCACTTTTTAAAAAAAAAAAGATATTTATTTGAAAGAGCTAAAGAGAGAAGTAGATATTAATCCTTATCAGTTTCATAGCTTGCATATATTTTCTCCCATTATGTTGGTTGCCACTTACCACTGCTGAGTGTTTCCTTTGCAGTACAAAAGCTTTACAGCTTGGTGTAATCCCATGTATCAATTTTAGCTTTGATTGCCAGTGCTTCTGGGGTCTTTTCAAAGAAGATTTTGCCTGTGCCAATGTCGTGCAGAGTTTCATCAATGTTCTTGAGTAATTTAATGGTATCAGGTTGTAGATTTAAGTCCCCTTGATCCATTTTGAGTTGATTTTTGTGTAAGGTATAAGGTAGGAATCTTATTTCATTCTTCTGTGTGTGGAGATCCAGTTTTCCCAGCACAGTTTGTTGACGAGACTGTCCTTGCTTCAGGGATTGACTTTAGCTCATTTGTCAAAGATTAGTTTGTTGTAGATGCATGGATTGATTTCTGAAGTTTTGATTCTGTTCCATTAGTCTATACGTCAATAGTATAGAAATTGGGCTTTGTGATTCCTCTGGCTTTATCTTTGTTGTATAGGATTGCTTCAGCTATTCAGGGTCCCTTGTGTTTCCAAATGAATTTTAGCATCATTTTGTCAAGATCTGTGAAGAATGTCAATGGTATTTTGATTGAGATTGCATTGCATCTGTAAATTGCTTTCAGAAGTATGGACATTTTGATAATAATTCTTCCAACCGACGAACAATGAAAAGTTTTCCATTTTTTTTGTGTCTTCTTCTTTAATGTTTTGTCATTTTCCTTGTAGAGATTTTTGAATTTCTTTGCTAAATTGATTCCAAGGTAGTTAATTTTTTGTATCTATTATGAAAGGAATTGATCTTAGAAGTTCTTTCTCAGCCATGGCAATGTCTGTGTAGACAACGGCTATTGATTTTTTGTGTGTTAAATTTTATATCCTGCCACTTTACCAAACACTTTTATAGATTCCAATAGTCTCTTAGTGGAGTCTTTTGGTTCCCCTATATATAGAATTAAGTCATCTGCAAATAGGGATAGCTTGACTTCCTCCTTTCCAATTTGTATCCCTTAGATTTCTTTTTCATGCCTAATGGCCTGTGCTAAATCTTCCCAGATTATATTGAATAGCAATGGTGAGAGTTGGCATTCTTGTCTGGTTCTGGATCTTAGTGAGAATGGCTCTAACTTTTCTGGTTTCAAGATGCTGGCTGTAGGGTGACATAGATTGCCTTTATTATGTTGAGGAATGTTCCTTCTATACCCAGTTTGCTTAAGGTTTTTCATCAGGAAAGGATGTTATATTTTATCAAATGCTTTCTTTGCATCTGTTGAGGTAATCATATGGTTTTTGTTCATTTTGTTAATGTGATGATTTGCAAGTGTTGAACCAACCCTGAACACATGGATAAATCTCATTGGTTCTGGTGAATGAACTTTCTGATGTGTGTTTGATTAGATTAGCTAGTATTTTGTGGAGGATTTTCACATCTGTGTTCATCAAGGATATTGTGCTATTCTCTTTCTCTGTTATTTTTTTCTGGTTTAGGAATTAGGGTGATATTGGCTTCATAGAAGAAGTTTCAGAGGATCACCTCTCTTTCAGTTGTTTAGAAAACCTGAGAAGAACTGAAATTAGTTCTTCTTTAAATGTCTGGCAGAATTTAGCAATGAAGCCATCTTTTCTTTGTTGGGAGGGTCTTTATTGCTGATTCAATCTCTATCTTGGTTATCGTTCTGTTGAGGTTTTCTGTGTCTTCATGACTCAACTTTGGCAGATGATATGTATCCAGGAATCCATCCATTTCTTCCAAATGTTCTGAGTTGTTGGGATTCAGCTCTTTGTAGAAATTCCTGATGATTCATTTTATTTCTGTAGAATATATTGCTACATTTCCTTTTTCATCTCTAATTTTATTGATTTGGATTTTCTTTTTTTTAGCTTAGGTGGGCCAATGGTATATCAATTTTTTAAAAAAAAAAAGCTGTTTATTTCACTAATCTTATTTTTTCTATTTGTTTTATTCTCAAATTTTCAATATTTGTTTCCTCTTAGTAATTTTAGGTTTGGTTTGTTATTTTTCTTGCTCCTTGAAGTGCACTGATAGCTCATTTATTTGGCTTCTTTGCAATATCTTCAGGTAGGCACCAATTGCTATAAACTTCCCTCTCAACACTGCTTTTGCTGCATCCCATAAGTTTTGATATATTGTACTGTCATCTACATTCATTTCCAGAATTTTTTTTTATTTCTCTTTTGATTTCTTCTAGGACCTACTGTTCATTCAGGAGCATGCTGTTCAGTCTCCAGTTGTTTGCAGATGTTCTCAAGAATCTTGAGTTATTGATTTCCAGTTTCATTCCATTGTGGTCAGAGAAGATGCATGGCATGATTTTGATTTTTTTAAATTTGCTGAGACTTGCTTTATGGGTTAGCGTATGGCCTATCCTAGAGAAAGTGCCATGCACTGTTGAGTAGGATGTGTATTCTGCAACTGTGGGGTGAAATGTTCTGTAGATATCAGTTAGGTCCATTTGATCCATAGTGCCGATTAGTTCCATTGGTTCTTTCTATCCAGTTACTCTGCCCACTGATGAAAATGGGGTGAAGTCCCTGTTACTATTATATTGGAGTCAATATCTCCCCTTCAGATCTATTAACAGTTCTTTCAAATGGCCAGGCACCCTGTCATTGGGTGCATATACATTTATTACAATCACATCTTGCTGTTCAATTGATCCCTTTATCATTACATAGGGCCATTCTTTATCTCTTGTAACAGTTTTTGTGGCTACACCTGTCCTTTTTGATTTCCATTAGTGTCGCTCCCCGTCTTCGTGGAGGAACGACACAGGACCCTGCGCTGTTCTTTTGTCTGCTCGGCCCTCCCCGGGTTTTGCTGCTGGTTCTTCCCGGGTTGGCTACCGTCCCTTCCACCTCCGTGGAAGGGGCGGTTCCCCCTGCCACTTTCCCCACTTCCGCAGGAGAGCGGCACACCACCGGCCGGCTCTCTCGGGGGCTGCACAGGTGTTCCTTCAGATAGATGTTCCCCTTAGATGTTCCTGGTGCATGTTGTCTCTCTCCTCCTTTATAGTCCTCTTCCACCAATCCCAACTCGGCTGCCCACACGCCGAGTACACTGCTCTCCTCCAATCAGGAGCAGGTCCTGCAGCTTGTCAAGTTGGTGAGAGGCAGCTGGGTAGAAGCTGTTTCCTCCTCTCCCAGTGCCATATTGTGGGAGAGCAGATGCATAGAATAAGTCTTAATTCCAGTAACTTAGTCTAGTCCGAGTTGCTCCCAGTTGCTCCCCACACATTAGCATGGACTTTTTCCATACTTTCACTTTTAATTTGTGTGTATCTTTGTTGGAGGCATGTGCTTCTTTTAGGCATTAAATAGATGGGTCTTGTTTTGTTTTATAATCTGTTCAGCCTGAATTTTTTATTGGAGAATTTAGGCCATTAGATTCAAGATTACTATTGATAAGTAATGAGTTGGCCTTGCTGTTTTTCCATAAATATTTCTAATGTTTGCTTTGGATATCCTTTGTACTTTTTCTGAACAGATTTTCTGCCTTCACATTCATTAATAATGATGACTGTGTCTGTATTGGCTTGTGTAGCACAAATTTAAACATCATTTGTAAGGGTAGATGGGAACAAATTATTATAATTTATGTTATGGAAGTCTTTATTTCACTTTCATTCATAAATGAAAGCTTTGAAGGGTATGGTATTCTGGGTTGACTTTTTTTTAAAAACTTAGGGTATGTCCCTCCATTCTCTTCTGAGAAGTCAGCTATGAATCTAATTGCAGATCCTCTGAAAGTAATATGGCATTTCTCTTGTACATATTTTAGAATCTTTTCTTTATGTTTACTGTGGAGAGTTTGATTACAGTGTGTTGTGTTAAAAACCTTTTCTAGTCATGTCTATAAGAAGTTCTGTGTGCCTTGTGTATGTAGATGTCCCTTTTTTCTCATTATGATAGTTTTCTGTAATTATTTTCACTAAATAGGACTTCTATTCCATTCTCTTTCACACCTTCAGGAACTCCTAATATCCATATGTTGGGTCATTTGATAGTAACCCATACATTTCCAACTGTATTTTTCATTTTTCTAATTTCTTCTGCTTATTTTTTTTTGGTCTGACTGAATAATTTCCAAAGATTTGTCTTCTGGCTCATATATTCTTTCTTCTGCCTCACTAAATCTATTGTTAACACTTTTCACTGTATTTTTACTCAACTTACAGAATTCTTAATTTCTAATTTCATTTTGATTTCTGTTCAAACTGTTTCATAGGAAAATTTTTCACTCATTCAATTATTGATTTCTTTGACTCTTGAATTTGCTTCTCATTGCTTCTGAGTAATCCTATCAGGAACCTTTTGGATTCTGTTTTAGGCATTTCATCAATCTCTTCAGCTTCACATCCTAATATTGAAGTGCTGTTGGGGAAGAGTCATGTTGTCTTCCTTGTTCTTGTTCCTTGAATTTCTGTGTTTTTGCCTAGGCATTTGTGGAGACAGTTGTTGTTATTTATTTATTTATTTATTTTGACAGGCAGAGTGGACAGTGAGAGAGAGAGAGACAGAGAGAAAGGTCTTCCTTTTTGCCGTTGGCTCACCCTCCAATGGCCGCTGCGGCCGGCACACCGCACTGATCCGATGGCAGGAGCCAGGTACTTATCCTGGTCTCCCATGGGGTGCAGGGCCCAAGCACTTGGGCCATCCTCCACTGTACTCCCGGGCCACAGCAGAGAGCTGGCCTGGAAGAGGGGCAACCAGGACAGAATCCAGTGCCCCGACCGGCACTAGAACCTGGTGTGCCGGCGCCGCAAGGCAGAGGATTAGCCTAGTGAGCCGCGGCACCGGCTGAGTTGTTGGTGTTTTTCCTCCGTGGCTTAGTGGAGTGTCTGCTCTTTGAGTGACTACACTGAGGTGTATGTTGCATGTGGGCTGGTGGCTCTGGCCATTGCTCCAGGGTGGAGTGAGTATCCAGGGCGACAATCAAGGTGGGTGTGGTAGATCTCTTCTTGTTAATAGAAGGGAGAGCATGATCACCTCTGTTGGTGCAATGATACCCTCACCTCCTCTCTCCATGGCGATCAATGCAGAGTGTTAGCCCACAGTGCAATACCCATCTGTACTGTTGCATATACCACATGAAGGATCTGTGCAATCCTCAGTGTCAGCACAAATCTCACTGCAGTGACCCACCCCAGGCAATCAGGGAGGTCTGAGCATCTGGAGCTGCACACATAGATTCTCCAGAGACCCAACTACACCCTGTGCCATGTTGTGCAGTCACAGGGTTCCCACAGTCTCAGCACATGGAGCTCTCACAGTCATGGGGTGCTGAGGATCCACTTTGCCCTGCTAGCCTCTCCCATCTACCACGGCTGATAACTTCCCAGAGAGTTTGATCCCAGCAGCCTGGGAAATTTTGAGAGGCTGGGAGCACCTCAGAGTCCTAAGTAGGTTCTTAGTCCCAGTCAATCCTCCTGTCATGACTGTGGGAGCCTTGTGTGCTGGGAGAGACTGAAAACACCATGGCTGCATGAGAGGGCACAGGGTATGGCATGGTCTCTGAGCAGTCACTGGGGGAGACTCTACATGCTCAGGGCTCCCTGATTGCCTGGTGAGAGTCATGGCTATGGGATCTGCATTCACAATGAGGACTGCATGGACCCTTTTTGTGGTTCTTTTATAGGTGTGGAGGAATATTGCACATACTTGGGCCAGCACCCAGGCATTGGTCTCCTTGGAGGAGAGGAAGTGAGTGTGAAACTATACCAACAGATCAGATCAAACCTCCCATCTGATTAAAAAAAAAAAAAAGGAGATTTAACACGCCTAATTTGGGTGCCACCTTGGACACACCCCTCACATGTGTCAGAGTATTCACTGAAAGAGCAGACACTCCACTAAGCCACAGAGGCATAGTCTAAACATAAAAGCTATCACAGGGAAAAAAATAAAACCAAAAAGATTCTCCACAAATGCCTAAAAATAAATGCAGGAATTCAAGAAACAAGAATAAGGAATACAACATGATACACCCAAAGGAACACACAATACTTTAATACTAAAGTGTGAAGAGAGAGAGACTGAAGAAATGCCAGAGAGATTTCAAAAAATCGATTGTAGGAATACTTTAGAAGTAATCAGAAGCAAATCCATGAATTAAAGAAATCCATACATGACATGACTGAAAATATTCCCATGTTTGTGATTTTAAAGAGAAATCAAAGTGAAATATTGAAAATGAAGAACTCAATAGATCAAATAAAAAGTGCAGTGGAAAGCCTTAACAACAAACTCATTGAAGCAGCCAGAAGAACAAATATCTGGAAATTTTACAGTCAGACCAAACATAAACAACTTACGAGTTCCTGAAGGTGGAAAGAGAGGGATTAGAAGACATTTTTAGTGAAATACTTACAGAAAACTTCCCTAATTTGGAGAAAGAAAGACAGGTATGTCCAAGTGCAAGAAGCACGTAAAACTCTTAGTTGGCATGACCAGAAAAGATCTTCACCACAACACATTGTAGTCAAACTCTCCACAATAAAACAAAGATTGTAAAATGTAAACAAGAGAAATGCTAGATTACTTCTAGAGAATCTGCAATTATACTCACAGTTGACTTCTCATCAGAAACCCTACAGGCCAGGCCAGAATGGCAAGATCTAGTCTAAGTCTTAAGAGGAAAAAAAATGTCAACCCAGCATACTGTACCCTGCAAAGCTTTCATTTATGAATGAAGGTGAAATAAAGACCTTCCATAACACACAGAAAATGAAAGAATTTTCACCACACATCCAGCCCTGCAAAAGATGCTTAAGGATGTGCTATACATGGAAACACAGAAACATGGTCATGGCTATGAAAGAAACTACAAAGGAAATCTAAAGTAAACAATAGGAATATTTACAGAAAAATGGCAAGGCCAATTCATTATTTATTAATAGACACCTTGAATGTAAATGGCCTCAACTCTCCAGTTAAAAGATAAAGACTGCCTGAATGGATTGAAAAACAAGCACATTTTTTTGCTTCCTATAAAAAACACACCTCCCCAACAAAGACACACACAGAATGAAAGTGAAAAGATGGAAAAAAATATCCCATGTGAACAGAAATCAAAAGCAATCAGGTTTTCCATCCTAATATCTTCAAAGTAGGTTTTAAAACAAAAACTATGTTTCTATGTGGGTGCAAACTGTTGAAATCTTTACTTAACATATGCTAAACTGATCTTCTGTATATAAAGAGAATTGAAAATGAATCTTGATGTGAATGGAAGGGGGGAGGGAGAGGGAAAGGGGAGGGTTGCGGGTGGGAGGGAAGTTATGGGGTGGGAAGCCATTGTAATCCATAAGCTGTACTTTGGAAATTTATATTCATTAAATAAAAGTTAAAAAAAAAAGACATATTACTTTACAAAGCAAAAAAAAAAAAAACTGTTAAAAGAAACAAAGATGGGCATTACATAATAATTAAAGAATCAATTCAACAGGAAGATGTGACTATAATAAATGTATATGCATCCAAAGCCAGGGCACCTGGCTATTCAAAAGAAATGTTAGCGGATCTAAAGGGAGACATAGACTCAAATACAATAGTAATGGGGGACTTCAATACCCCACTTACATCAATGGAGACAACAGAGTTAAATGACACTTTGACCAAGTAGACCTAACTGATATCTACAGAACTTTCAATCCTACAGTTGCAGAACACACATCCTACTCAACAGCGCATGGAACTTTCTCTAGGATAGGCCATATGCTAATCCAGAAATCAAGTCTTAGCCAGTGTGCTATTGAATGGGAAAAGTTGGAAACATTCCACTAAGATCTGGAACAAGAGAAGGATACTCACTCTCACCACTCATACTTAATGTAGTCCTGGAAGTTTTAGCCAGAGCCATTAGGCAAGAAAAAGAAATGAAAGGATATAAATTGGATAGGAGGAAGTCAAGCCATCTCTGCTTGAAGATGACATGTTTATACACATACACACATACACACATATACACACATATATATGGGATCCAAATGACTCCACCCACCAAGAGGCTATTGGAACTCATAAAAGAGTTTGGTAAAATGGCAGTATATAAAATCAACACAGAAAAATAAATAGCCTTTGTATATACAAACAATGCCATGGCTGAGAAAGAACTTCTAAGATCAATTCCATTCAAATAGCTGCAAAAAATTTAAATACCTTGGAATAAACTTAACCACAACATCTAAGATCTCTACAATAAGAATTATAAAACATTAAATAGAAGTATACACAAAAAAATGGAAAAACCATCCATGTTCATGGATTAGAAGAATCAAAATCATCAAAATGTCCATACTACCAAAAGCAATTTATAGATTCAATGCAATACCAATCAAAACACCAAGGACATTTTTAGATATAGAAAAAATGATGCTGAAATTCATTTGGAAACACAAGAGACCCTGAATAGTTAAAGCAACATTAATATACAAATACAAAGCCTGAGGCATCACAGTAGCAGATTTCAAGATATACTACAAAGCAGTTATAATCAAAACAGCCTGGTACTGGCACAAAAACAGATGAATAGACCAATGGAACAGAATAGAAACACCAGAAATCAACCCATGCATCTATAAACAAATCTTTGACAAAGAAGCTAAAATCAATCCCTGTAACAAGGACAGTCTCTTCAACAAATGGTGCTGGGAAAACTGCATCTGCGCATACAGAAGTATGAAGCAAGACCCCTACCAGGGAAGCCAAGTCGCGGGACCGAGCCGCAGAAGCCCCAGGGTCTGCGCGCCAGTGCTCCAAGGGGAGTGCATGCCACACAGACAACAGCGGGGAGACTTGGGACACTCAGGGCTCCGAGTCCACACATCGGCGCTGGAAGGGGAGGTGAGCTCAATAACCCGAGACATTGGTGGGGAAACGGGGGTCAGAATCTAGAGGGGGGCCGGAAAGTGCAGCAAACTCACTACCGGAAAGAAGGAAAAAAAAAGCTTCGGGGTTTCTCTTCCCCCTAACCTTGCAAAGGTTACAAGGCTGCAAGGCTTGAAGAATTCCCAAGAGACAAAGAGCAGGCCTCCTCTCTGGATTTACATATCAATGGGGGAGAGCTAAGGAACTGAGTCACTACAATTCAGTAGCCTAGGCAACCCAGTGGGAGTCCAGAGGAGCCAAAGACTGGAAGCTAAATACCATCAATTCTGCACAGCCCTGCCCTGCGGTGTTACTTACCCCCTGAATAAATAAAATAAATAAATAAATAAAAAGAGAGAGATTTACCACGCATAACCTGAGGGTGTCACCTTTGCACACCCTTAACCAGGAAGAACCAGGCAGAGCTCTCAGGCCCCACCCATCTCAAGCCTCCAAGGCTCCTCCAACGGCAGGCAGTCCACTTAACATGGACACAGTATAAAAAAAAAAAAAAAAGAAAAAAAAAACGCACAGTGACGCAAGAAGAATTAACTATGCCGAGTAACAAACACAGAAATAGAGGGAGCAAGATCAACGATGACACTATGATGCCTCCAAATAAGCAAAACACCCGAAGCTAAGAGTATGAAGATGATGAGATAGAAGAAATGCAAGATACGGATTTCAAAAAATTTATGATAAGAACATTTAGAAGTTTTCAAAAGCAAATCCTTGAACTACAGAAATCCTTAATGGACAAGATTGAAAATCTCTCTCGTGAAAACGAAATTTTAAGGAAGAGTCAAAATGAAACTCAGAAACTAGTAGAACAGGAAAGTGTAATAGTGAAGAGAAATCAAAATGAAATGAAGAGCTCAATAGATCAAATGACAAACACATTAGAAAGCCTTAAAAACAGAATGGGTGAAGCAGAAGAGAGAATATCGGATTTAGAAGATAGAGCACAGGAAAACATACAGTCAAACCAAAGAAAAGACGAGGAAATTAGAAACCTAAAAAATATTGTTGGGAATCTACAGGATACTATTAAAAAAACCAACATTCGAGTTCTAGGAGTTCCTGAAGGCATGGAGAGAGAGAAAGGATTGGAAGGCCTTTTTAGTGAGATACTAGCAGAGAACTTTCCAGGTTTGGAGAAGGACAGAGATATCCTAGTACAGGAAGCTCATAGAACCCCCAATAAACATGACCAAAAGAGATCCTCACCACGACACGTGGTAATTAAACTTACCACAGTGAAACATAAAGAAAAGATCCTAAAATGTGCAAGAGAGAAACGTCAGATTACTCTCAGAGGATCTCCAATCAGACTCACAGCTGACTTCTCATCAGAAACCCTACAAGCTAGGAGGGAATGGCGAGACATAGCACAGGTGCTAAGAGAGAAAAATTGCCAGCCCAGAATATTATATCCTGCCAAGCTCTCATTTGTGAATGAAGGTGAAATAAAGACCTTTCATAGCAAACAGAAATTGAAAGACTTTGTGGCCACTCGTCCGGCCCTGCAAAAGATACTTAAAGATGTGCTACACTCAGAAACACAGAAACACGGCCATCAATATGAAAGAAGGGAAAGGAAGAACACCTACCAGTAAAAGAGCATGGGAAGCTCAAAGCATATACTAGAAAATATTTCCGGGAAAATGGCAGGGCAAAGTCACTACGTATCAATAGTCACATTGAACATTAATGGTCTGAATTCTTCAGTTAAAAGACACCGTTTGGCTAACTGGCTCACAGAACACAACCCAACTATTTGTTGCCTACAAGAAACACATCTCTCTAACAAAGAGGCATGCAGACTGAAAGTGAAAGGTTGGAAAAAGATATTCCATGCCAACAGAAACCAAAAAAAAGCAGGTGTAGCCATATTAATATCAGACAAAATAAACTTTAATACAAAAACTGTTAAGAGAGACAAAGAGGGACACTATATAATGATTAAGGGTTCAATTCAACAGGAAGATGTAACTATTATAAATGTATATGCACCTAATTACAGGGCACCGGTCTATTTAAAAGATATGTTAAGGGACTTAAAGGGAGATTTAGATTCCAATACAATAGTACTGGGGGACTTCAATACTCCACTCTCAGAAATAGACAGATCATCCGGACAGAAGATCAACAAGGAAACAGCAGATTTAATTGACACTATTGCCCAAATGGATCTAACAGATATCTACAGAACTTTCAACCCTACATCTACAGACTTCACATTCTTCTCAGCAGCGCATGGAACCTTCTCTAGGATTGATCACATACTAGGCCATAAAGCAAGTCTCAGCAAATTTAAAAGAATTAGAATCATACCATGCAGCTTCTCAGACCACAGCGGGATGAAGCTGGAAATTAGCAACTCAGGAAACCCCAGAAAGTATGCAAACACATGGAGACTGAACAACATGCTCCTGAATGAACACTGGGTCATTCAAGAAATCAAAAGAGAAATCAAAAACTTTCTGGAAGTAAATGAAGACAACAACACAACATATCAAAACTTATGGGATACAGCAAAAGCAGTATTGAGAGGCAAATTTATAGCAATAGGTGCCTATACCAAGAAATTGGAAAGGTACCAAATAAATGAGCTTTCAGCGCACCTCAAGGACCTAGAAAAACTGCAGCAAACCAAACCCAAATCTAGTAGGAGAAGAGAAATAATTAAAACCAGAGAAGAAATTAACAGGATTGAATCCAAAAAAAATTACAAAAAATCAGCCAAGCGAGAAGCTGGTTTTTTGAAAAAATAAACAAAATTGACACCCCATTGGCCCAACTAACTAAAAAAAGAAGAGAAAAGACCCAAATCAATAAAATCAGAGATGAAAAAGGAAACGTAACAACAGACACCACAGAAATAAAAAGAATCATCAGAAATTACTACAAGGACCTGTATGCCAGCAAACAGGAAAACCTATCAGAAATGGATAGATTCCTGGACACATGCAATCTACCAAAATTGAACCATGAAGACATCGAAAACCTAAATAGACCCATAACTGAAACAGAAATTGAAACAGTAATAAAGGCCCTCCCAACAAAGAAAAGCCCAGGACCAGATGGATTCACTGCTGAATTCTACCAGACATTTAAAGAAGAACTAATCCCATTTCTTCTCAAACTATTCAGAACAATCGAAAAAGAGGGAATCCTCCCAAATTCTTTCTATGAAGCCAGCATCACCTTAATCCCTAAGCCAGAGAAAGATGCAGCACTGAAAGAAAATTACAGACCAATATCCCTGATTAACTTAGACGCAAAAATCCTCAATAAAATTCTGGCCAATAGAATACAACAACACATCAGGAAAATCATCCACCCAGACCAAGTGGGATTCATCCCTGGTATGCAGGGATGGTTCAACATTTGCAAATCAATCAATGTGATTCACCATATTAACAGACTGCAGAAGAAAAACCATATGATTATCTCAATAGATGCAAAGAAAGCATTTGATAAAATTCAACACCCTTTCATGATGAAAACTCTAAGCAAATTGGGTATAGAAGGAACATTCCTCAATATAATCAAAGCAATTTATAAAAAACCCACAGCCAGCATCCTATTGAATGGGGAAAAGTTGGAAGCATTTCCACTGAAATCTGGCACCAGGCAGGGATGCCCACTCTCACCACTGCTATTTAACATAGTTCTGGAAGTTTTAGCCAGAGCCATCAGACAAGAAAAAGAAATCAAAGGAATACAAATCAAGAAGGAAGAAGTCAAACTATCCCTCTTTGCAGACGATATGATTCTGTACTTAGAGGATCCAAAGAACTCTACTAAGAGACTATTGGAACTCATAGAGGAGTTTGGCAAAGTGGCAGGATATAAAATCAATGCACAAAAATCAACAGCCTTTGTCTACACAAGCAATGCCATGACTGAGAAAGAACTGCTAAGATCAATCCCATTCACAATAGCTACAAAAACAATCAAATACCTTGGAATAAACTTAACCAAGGACGTTAAAGATCTCTACGATGAAAATTACAAAACCTTAAAGAAAGAAATAGAAGAGGATACCAAAAAATGGAAAAATCTTCCATGCTCATGGATTGGAAGAATCAACATCATCAAAATGTCCATTCTCCCAAAAGCAATTTATAGATTCAATGCAATACCAATCAAGATACCAAAGACATTCTTCGCAGATCTAGAAAAAATGATGCTGAAATTCATATGGAGGCACAAGAGACCTCGAATAGCTAAAGCAATCTTGTACAACAAAAACAAAGCCAGAGGCATCACAATACCAGACCTCAGGACATACTACAGGGCAGTTGTAATCAAAACAGCATGGTACTGGTACAGAAACAGGTGGATAGACCAATGGAACAGAATTGAAACACCAGAAATCAATCCAAACATCTACAGCCAACTTATATTTGATCAAGGATCTAAAACTAATTCCTGGAGCAAGGACAGTCTATTCAATAAATGGTGCTGGGAAAACTGGATTTCCACGTGCAGAAGCATGAAGCAAGACCCCTACCTTACACCTTACACAAAAATCCACTCAACGTGGATTAAAGACCTAAATCTACGTCCTGACACCATGAAGTTATTAGAGAACATTGGAGAAACCCTTCAAGACATTGGCACAGGCAAAGAATTTCTGGAAAAGACCCAGGAGGCACAGACAGTCAAAGCCAAAATCAACTATTGGGATTGCATCAAATTGAGAAGTTTCTGTACTGCAAAAGAAACAGTCAGGAGAGTGAAGAGACAACCGACAGAATGGGAAAAAATATTTGCAAACTATGCAACAGATAAAGGGTTAATAACCAGAATCTACAATGAGATCAAGAAACTCCACAAAAACAAAACCAACAACCCACTTAAGAGATGGGCCAAGGACTTCAATAGACATTTTTCAAAAGAGGAAATCCAAATGGCCAACAGGCACATGAAAAAATGTTCAAGGTCACTAGCAATCAGGGAAATGCAAATCAAAAGCACAATGAGGTTTCACCTCACCCCGGTTAGAATGGCTCACATACAGAAATCTACCAACAACAGATGCTGGCGAGGATGTGGGGAAAAAGGGACACTAACCCACTGTTGGTGGGAATGCAAACTGGTCAAGCCACTATGGAAATCAGTCTGGAGATTCCTCAGAAACCTGAATATAATCCTACCGTTCGACCCAGCCATCCCACTCCTTGGAATTTACCCAAAAGAAATGAAATTGGCAAACAAAAAAGCTGTCTGCACCCTAATGTTTATTGCAGCACAATTCACAATAGCCAAGACCTGGAACCAACCTAAATGCCCATCAACGGTAGACTGGATAAAGAAATTATGGGATATGTATTCTTTAGAGTACTATACCGCAGTAAGAAACAATGAAATCCAGTCATTTGCAACAAATTGGAGGAATCTGGAACACATCATGCTGAGTGAAGTAAGCCAGTCCCAAAGGGACAAATACCATATGTTCTCCCTGATCGGTGACAACTGACTGAACACCAAAAAGGAAACCTCCTGAAGTGAAATGGACACTATGAGAAATGGTGACTTGATCAGCATAGCCCTAACTGCTAATGGACAACTTAATACATTATCCCTCATAGTATTTTTTTTTGTCTGTTCTACTTAATATGACTGGTTTAATTCTGTAATTATCACACAGTTATTCTTAAGTGTTGAAAATTAACTGAAATGTGATCCCTGTTAAACATAAGAGTGGGAATAAGAGAGGGAAGAGATGTATAATTTGGGGCATGCTCAAGCTGACTTGCCCCAATTGGTAGAGTTGGAAACATACCAGGGGATTCCAATTCAATCCCATCAAGGTGGCATGTACCAATGCCATCTCACTAGTCCAAGTGATCAATTTCAGTTCACAATTGATCATAATGAAAGGACTAAGAGTCAAAGGGAGCACATAAGCAAGTCTAGTACCTGCTAACACTAACCGATAGAATAAATAAAGGGGAGAGTGATCCAACATGGGAAGTGAGATACTCAGCAGACTCATAGAATGGCGGATGTCCTAAATAGCACTCTGGCCTCAGAATCAGCCCTAAAGGCACTCGGATCTGGCTGAAAAGCCCATGAGAGTATTTCAGGCATGGAAAGCCAAGGCACTCTGGCAAAAAGATCTCTGTGAGTGAGATCCCAGTGGAAAGAACAGGTCTTCAAAGAGGGAGGTGCCTTTCTCTGAAGGGAGGAGAGAACCTCCACTTTGACTATGACCGTGTCTAAACAAGATAAGAGTCGGAGAACTCAAGAGGCTTCCATAGCCTTGGAAACTCATAACTGGTGCATAGGGAGATTACTGATGCCATAAACAGGAGTGTCAATTTGTAAAGTCAACAACAAGAGTCACTGTGCACTTACTCCTCATGTAGGATCTCTGTCCTTAACGTGCTGTACACTGAGGCTTAATGCTATAACGAGTACTCAAACAGTATATTTCACTTTGTGTTTCTATGGGGGTGCAAACGATTGAAATCTTTACTTAATGTACACTAAACTGATCTTCTGTAAAAAAAAAAAAAAAAAGAAAAAGAAATTATCAATTCCCAACTTGACTCTCACTGGGATTAAACTTGACAATAGGTCTGATCTGATTTCATCATCATTAAAAAAAAATCATCTATTATTTTTCACTTTATGTTTCTGTGTGGGAGCAAACTGTTGAAATCCATACTTAATGTATACTAAGCTGATCTTCTGTATATTAAGATAATCGAAAATGAATCTTGATGTGAATGGAAGGGGAGAGGGAGTGGGAAAGGGGAGGGTTGTGGGTGGGAGGGACGGTATGGGGGGGGAAGCCATTGTAACACATGAGTCGTTCTTTGGAAATTTATATTCATTAAATAAAAGATAAAAAAAAAAAGACCCCTACCATACACCTTACAAAAAATCCACTCAAAATCATCAGAGACCTAAATCTATGACCCAGTACCATCAAATCATTAGAAAACATCAGGAAAACCCTGCAAGATATTGGCATAGGCAAGGAATTCTTGGAAAAGACCCCAGAAGCACAAGGAATCAAAGACAAAATTGACAAACGGGATTACATCAAATTGAGAAGTTTCTGCACTTGCAAAAGAAACCTCAGCAAAGAGGCAACCAACAGAATGGGAGGAATTAAGTGCAAACTATGCAGCTGATAAAGGATTAATATCCAGAATATATAAGGAGCTCAAAAAACCCCACAACAGAACAAACAACCCAGTTAAGAAATGGGCAAAGGATTTAAGCAGGAATTTTTCAAAGAGGAAATCCAGATGGCTAACAGACACGTAAAAAAATGCTCAGGATCACTAGCCATCAGGGAAATGAAAATCAAAACCACAATGAGGTTTCACCTCACCCCTGCTAGAATGGCTTTCATACAGAAATCAAACAACAAGGGGCCGGAACAGTGGCTCACTTGGTAAATCCTCCACCTGCAGCTCCGGCATCCCATATGGGCACCAGGTTCTAGTCCCAGTTGCTCTTCTTCCAGTCCAGCTCTCTGCTGTGGCCCGGAGGGCAGTGGAGGATGGCCCAAGTGCTTGGGCCCCTGCACCCGCATGGGAGACCAGGAAGAAGCACCTGGCTCCTGGCTTCGGATCGGCACAGCGCTGGCCGTAGCAGCCATTTGGGGAGTGAACCAACAGAAGGAAGACTACTCTCTGTCTCTCTCTCTCACTGTCTATAACTCTGTCAAATAAAAAAAAAAAAAGAAATCAAACAACAAATGCTAGCAAGGATTTGAGTAGAAAGGTATCTTAATCCACTGTTGGTGGGAATGTAAACTGGTGCAGCCACTGTGGAATACAGTATGGAGATTCCTCAGAAATCTGAATATAGACCTACCGTATGATCCAGCCATACCACTCCTGGGAATTTACCCAAGGGAAATGAAATAAACATATGAAAGTGTTATCTGTATCCACATGTTCATTGCAGCTCAATTCACAATGTGTAAGATATGGAATAAACCCCAATGTCCATCAACTGAATAAAGAAATTATGGGATATGTATAACATGCGCTACATAGTGGTAAGAAAAAAATGAAATCCTGTCATTTGCAACAAAATGTATGCAACTGGAAACCATTATACTTAGTGAAATCATCAGTCACAAAAGAACAAATACCATGTTCTCACTGATGTGTGGTAACTTATAGACTACCAAAAATGTAATCAATAGAAGTGAAATTGACACTTTTGAGTTGTGGTAACTTTGAACAGCCCTTGTCTCGACTGTGGAGGAAAAGTTTTTTTACCCCTATACCATGTGTTGAACTCTTTACTTAATATAGAGTTACTCTTATGTGTATAAAGTTAATGGAAATAGATCTTAGTAAAAAAAAATGAGAATGAGAATAGGAGAGGGAAGAGGAAGAAGGGTAGGAGGGTAGGTAGGTTAGGAAGAATCCTTGTGTTCCTGAAGTTGTATTTATTAAATACCTTAAATAAAAGGTTTCTAGGGAAAAAGAATCTTCCCAGCCAGATCAAAGTCAGTGGGGAACATGATCTTTCCCTCTGGTAAATCCCTGGATTACATACCTGAACAAGAGCTGCTGGCCCCGCCCCTGCTGGTTTCACAGCAATGCCTTTTCCCCACAGGCTGCAGGATACGCACAAGAGCCTCTGCAGCCATTACTGATGTCAGAGTGGCTCCTTCTCCCTCTCCACTGCCCAGGGCACACATCGGAGCTGCTGTCAAGGTGGCATTCTGTCCTGCTGGTTGCTGGGTGCACACACAAGGACCACAGCTGCTGCTTATGTCCTAGATGGCACCTGCACCCTCTCAATCAGTTAGAGTGCCCTACTGTGGGGGAGATGAGGAGAGAGAAACATGTCCCCCCCTCCCCCTTTTGCCTGGTTAGCAGGCATTCTGTCCTCAGGACTCCAGGCTGGACTCAAAGACAGTGTAGTCCTCCAGGATCCCCCTCTGGCTAGGTCACCAGTGCCACCGGCTGCTGCAGTCTGATCTCACCTTGCCCTTGAAAGCTGGCACCCTCTCCAGCTCTCGGCTCCTGGGTTCGAGCTTGTGTCCATGCTCCTTGCTGTGCGTCTGCACCCTCCACACAGATCCACGGTGTCCCTCTTCCTTCATAGACTCTCCACCAATTTTCTATCCAACTCACCTCCAGTTATGCACTTCCTCTACTTTTCTTTTTCACTATTTTCTCCTACCCTGGAGCAGCATGCCCCCTCCCTATTCCGCCATCTTTACTCCAATCTTATTTCCAAAGCAAAAGTTCTAAAACATAATGCTCTCGTTGCTTTTCTTCCAAAGACTGTCTTTGCCTTTTACCTCCTGAGTGGTCAGTAGGAATTCCACTGGTTCCATAATTGTCACATTCCCTAATTTGCATAGGTCTCTGCATTTGCATCCAAACTAGGCAAACTCTTTAAAATTTTTTGACATTTTAAAGTATAAATTTAAAAAAAAAAACATTAAAACAAAAGACAGCCAAATACAAAAAAGGGAACATAAAAATACAGAAAGGGCTGGCATTGTGGCACAGTGTGTTAAACTGCTACCTGTGACAGTAGCATCCCATATGGGCATTGGTTAGAGTCCCAGTTACTCCACTTCTGATCCAGCTCCCTGCTAATGTGCCTGGGAAAGCAGTGGAACATGGCCCAAGTTCTTGGGACCCTGCCACCCATGAGGGAGACCCAAATGAAGCACCAGGTTCCTGGCTTCAGCCTAACCCAGCCATGGCAATTGTAGCCACTTGGGGGGGAGTGAACCAGTACATGCAAGATCTCTCTTTAAGTCTGCCTTTCAATACAGAAACAGAGACATTGTCAAGAAAATATATCTTTTGATAGAGGAAAGAAAATGTGATAGAGATGGAAACTACATAATATGAGGAGAAAGTTTTGGAAATAGGTAGAAGTGATGGATGCACACACAAGGGACATTGTAAATGTAATCAGTGCCACTGAATTATATGTTTTATGTTATGTAGATATTTTACAACAATTTTAAATATGCCAGTAATATCATATGCCAAATATCACTGCATTGTACATTTAACCTGGATTTGTTTTATGGAATGTGCATTCCATCCCAATAAAACTGTCAAAGAAATGTCATGGAAAAAAACAGGGTCAGCTTGTTGAAAGAGAAAGCCCACAGGCACTGTGCTAGAGTCCCACAGCCTTCCAGTTTCCAGAGAACTGGATTTGATTTACTGCTTTCTTCAGTGCTGTACTTCCCTGGCAGGTGACTCATTTTCATCTACACTGCGAGGAAACAGTACAGCAAACTGTTGCTGCTGTTGGCATAGGAAGCTCATTTTTCTTAGAGCTGTGGCTTATGCAAACCATGGTTTTCCCTTCCAGCATCTAAAAACTGGCAGGCAGTCCTTTTGATTTCTGATCAAGGTGGCAATTTGGACAGCAATAGAAATCCAGTAACTTGAAGTCAAGAAAGGTGCCCCCAGATGTTCATGCTTTTTTGCCAGATTTTCTCAAATTCTGACAACATGCATAAGTGAAAATCGCCAACTAACAGTGCGAGGAAGGAGGGACAGGAATCACAGGGAGAGAAGAGGGGAGTTGTTTGATAATTTATCAGAGAGACAGACAGCACTCCCACTCGCTGACTCACTCTCCAGATTCCTACAGTGGCCAGGACTGGGCTGGATGGAAGCCAGGAACTGGGAACTCAACCCAGGTCACCCACATGGGTAGAAGGAGCTCAATTACTTGAGCCATCACTGTTGCCTCCTGTGTGCTGCATAAGCAGGAAGATGGAATTAGGAGCCAGAGGCAAGCATTAAATCCAGACTCTGACACTGGATGCAGGAGTCTTCACCGGAGTCCTAGCTGCCAGGCCAAATGCTTCCCTTCAACTCAGGTTTTATAAAAAATAAAGCCACCGTTAATCATCATGATAGAGTATGTGGGTGTCTTAATTGTGACTCCAAGGGAAATTTATTCACAGAATTCCCTTAGAAATTTCTTTTAACTTCTCTTGAGATAATACTGATTTTCACAACAATACTTAAGAACTCCAAAATAAAAGGTCAGAAAGCCTTCCCCAGGACAGGCTTGTCCTGTTCCTAATGATTCTGCTGGAATCAGAGTCAATGAAATCATCAGGAACACAACCATGTTTGTTCTGGGAGAGACTTTATGGTTTCTCATTCCAAGACAAAGACTGAAAACTGCAAACCAAGAGAATTTTCTCCAAAACATTCTTTTCCCTTTTTGAATGATCCTCCTCTTAGCTGTGCAAAATCGCTTGTTGGAACTATTTTTAGCTGGGGACAGAACATTCATTCTGGAAAAAATGTTCAGATTCCTAATTTTATAATGAACAGAAACACATAGTGTTGATGAGAGACTCTGCCAGTGGCAGAGCAATGGCATGAGCACTTAGGTGCAGTCACCTGCAGATAATAAACCCTACAGCTTTCAGGAATTAAAGTCTTCTCGATAAAGTGAGGTTGTGAATGCGGGAACCTCTCAGGGAAGGGAAACGGCTGGCCTGTGGGCCGTATGAGGCCTGCAAAATCATCTGTCTGGCCCTCCCAAGGCAACCACAGGCAAGACTCAAAATTCAATGTATCTACAGCAGGCTGATTTTGAAGTTGATAATTCTATATGGCCTGTGAATGATACTATCAATATCCAAATGGCCCTTCGTAGAAGAAAGGTTCCCCTCCCGAGTCCTGTATGAAAGCTGGACAGTACAGAGTGCTTGATATCATCTAGATACAGGGTTCTTGTTTTTGGCCCATGCATATTTCTTCAGCAATAACAAGCCTGGGTGACACCAAGTGGATTCTACTGCTTTTATTATGACTTTCATTAAACAGTATTAGTTATGTAGGATGATTAAAAAAAAAAAACTACTAACACTCTTGCAATATGTACATCCTATTAACTGCAGTAAATGGACCCAGTCTTTCACCATAGTAATGAATTTTCTGGTTGCACAAAGTAAGATACAGCAGCACTTCTATGTTAACCACCAGCAGAGTTCGTAGGTTCCTCGCTCATGGCTGTGTGTAACTGAGAGGGTTTTAGCACAAAAGGCAATAGCATTGCCAAACTCTTCTTTCTGGAGGTCACCGAGGAGTCAGAGGTGGGTGTCGGCAATGGGGATCCTTCGGAGCTCCACGATCTGGGAGTCCGTCAAGGTGCCTCCCTCTTGGCTGCCTTGGCCAGATTCGTTATCACTGACACTGAGGCCAGCACCTGCAACAGAAAGAGAAGAAACAAAAATCCCAACTCGTTTATGCAGTAAAGTCTTAAGGATGAAGTTACAGTAAGTCAAAAATATTTACTTACATTGGTAAAAAAAATGAACTGTATATTTAGAGTAGGTATTATTAATGCCCAACAATTTTAGAACTGCATTTTAAATCTCCTTTGGTAGTTTTTAAAAGCAGAAATTAATTTCTAAAAACACAAATTCAGGCTCTCACTCTTTTCTGTTTTCACGTGGTGGACAAATGTCATCTAGAAAACCAGGCAGGTCATCTGTGGTTTTCAGCGATGGGCAGGATTTGTTAGAACACAGGCAACCTCCCACACACACGGAATCCTGTACGTCCGGCCATTGAGACTGAACACTTGGGTCCTACCAGTGCCCTGGAGATGCTGGCTCTGGCCGGTCAGATGTGCTCAGTGCCCAGAGTCACACAGGATCCCAAGAAGCTCACTGCTATTCACTAGAGGCAGTGCCTAGAATCTCTGTTTGAAGGAAGCTCCACTATTCACTTTTTTTTCACAACTCAGAATAATTCAGAATACTTAAAACTATGTTAGCACAATGGTTTTGTCTTTTTATTTTTTCCTGTAACGCAGAGAGGAACGTACCAACTCTGTGTGTGTGTGTGTGTGTGTGTGTGAGAGAGAGAGAGAGAGAGAGAGAGAGAGAGAGAGAGACAGACAGAAGTGCACATGGGGATGTGGTTACAGGGCGTGCCACTGTGAATCCCAGAGGTTACAGCACCCCGCCCCTCCTTCAACTCTGCCGGGCACCAAATTCTGCAAACAAGAACGAGAGTGAAGCCAGTCAGTGGCCTGGGCAGCTGAGACTTCCTTTTCTGTCTGAGCAGAGGGAAGGCAGTTCTGCAGACCTGACCACTATGGGAAGATGGTGTGTTAGCTTCCTGTTCAGGGATGTGGAGACAGGAGCAGGGCCCTGCCAGTGGCGTGCATGCAGTCCCACCCTCCCCTCTCTGCGTCCCTGTCTGCTAGAGGCTGCTGTTGCAACTCACTTCCTTCCTTCACTCTGGTGACACAGAACTTGGCCATGTCATCCTTGTCTGCTGACTCCTTCCAGGCCATTCTCTTTCTTGCATGTCCATCTGCTGTCTCAGCACTGGAGGCCTCAGCCTTGTTAAAGGGCCTCCGGGCTCTGTCTGACTCTTGTCTGCCCTCTAGCCTCAGGTCTCCCAGAATTTCTGGGCTCCAGACACACAGCGGCTGGCCTCTCCCTTTGCACACATGTCCCTGCGGGCTTCCTCTGCCTGGCCTGCCCTTGCCATTCCCACCAGTCATCTGGCTGCTTCAGTCATCCTGCACATGCTGATTCGGTGTCCTCTCTGCTACCTATGGAAATGTGAAGATTCCTTTTTAAAATTTCTGCTTCCTGCACTGGGGGATTATGGACTTTGTCTTTCCAGCTCCTTTTTCCCAGGGCAGTGCCCAGTACACTGCAGATATTCAATAAATATTTGTAGCACTCGTTGGTAAACTATTGCCTGTCCTGTTCCTCTGGGCCATCCTGCATTCTGTTGACCTCTCCTTTTTAAAAACAAGTATCAGCCCCTATCCTAGTTTTGTCAATCCTGGGACCCCCTGGCTTTCAAGAAACTCTGCAATCTGGTTCTGCCTGATCAAATGGATGCATCCCAACCTTTCCCCACTAGGAGCTGTCTCAGAAAGTGACTGGTCTCTTGCCAGGTCCTGAATGCCCCTGGTTACTTCCAGCCTGGAGGGTTCTTGCCCATCCATCAAGGCTATCTCCATAGCCTCTTACAAAGAATGATTGTATTGCTCCTTCAAGACAGGGAGCTGGAGGAGGTAATATTCGAAAAGCCCTTCTACCTGACAAAATGATTTCATCCCCTTACTCTCCTGAATCACTTTTGTTTGGATGGCAGACTTTATGGTACCCCTATCTGAAATGTGTATGTTAAGTCACATAAAACATTTAACAAACACTCATAACTGTTTCCTCGAGTTCAGAACCACAATATCACCCATGACAATGTATTATTAAAGAATTAAAACAAGTCACTAAAATTTAAGTCAAGTTTCCTTGGGGTGGGTGTTTGGCGCAGCAGTTAAAGATGCTGCTTGGGAAGCCTGCATCAAACGGGAAGGCCTGGGTTCAACTCCTAGCTTTGCTTCTGCTTTCAGCTTCCTGTACACCCTGCAAGGCAGCAGGTGATGGATTAAGTACCTGGGATCCTGCTACCCATGTGGGAGACCTCGATGGAGTTCCTGGCTTCTGGTTGCACCCTAGCCCAGCCCCAGATGTCACAGGCATTTGAGGAGTGAATTAGTAGATAGAAGATCTCTTTTGTCTCTCTCTCCTCTCAAATGAATAAAAATTTTAAAAGTACAATTAATTAGATTTCTGATTTCTCTTAAAAAAAAAAGCCAGGCCACACTGGACCTGCATTTCTGCAAAAAAAGAAAACAAAACACATGGACTGGACCACGTGACCCTGCTGCAGTTCACCACTGATTTCACCAAGACCTCTTGAATCCTGCAGGGTCTTTACTGGGCCTCACAGGTACCTCCAGGCATGAAAAGGACAAAGGACCCCTGCTTCTCAGTCGGGGGACCTGCTTCCCACCCCCACCCCCCGTAAGGACCCCAGGGAACTCATACGACAGCGGCCACTCTACAAGCAGAGGGGTCTGAGGCCCTGAGATTTGCAGCAGCTTGATGCTTGGCTAGGGGAGGGCAGGACTTAGCAACAGAGTTGCCCACAGAGGGATCCACTGGGAGCAACAGAGAGGACCCCACGATTAGCATCAAGGGAGAGGGGAAGTGCATGATGTAATTCATGCCAATTCCCAATGATTCTAGTGATGTCTCTGCTTTAACTCCAGCACTGCCATGAGAAGGCCTCTGCTGACCTCCAGGACAAAGCCCACGGGGAGGTGCTGAGAGAAAGCGAGCTGACCTTGGTGAGCAGCCCAGGGTCCTGGAAGCAGCACAGTTCTAGACCCAGCCTCACCTGGAGTCACCACATTTGCCTGCTCTACTTGTCTTCCTGCCCAGTTTCTTTCTGGTTTTGATATAAACGCTCAACACCCAAGCACCAGTCCCTCAGTGAGGCTCAGGAAGGACCCACATTACACACAGGAAGACGTGGTAGAACTGGAGCACAAATCTGGTCTTGCAGCTCTTTGCCATGCATTAACAGATCAGAGAGGGTTCTTTGTACTAAGATTCTTCATTTGCTAAAATGCATTTTTCTGCTTACAACTGAAGCCTAAAATTCAATGAATAGAATAGTGATAATGTTGGAAGACAGAACAAGCCATCTCTCAGGAACTAAGTAGTGGTTCCTATTTCTCTAGAGTCTCCCCTTTTCCCAACATTTTCACATGCTTCACATGGGAAAAGTGCGGTTGTCAGTCTGGTTTACAGACATGGGGACTCAGGATCAGAGGTGTTCACGGGGTTGCCCACATGGCACAGCAGAAAAGTCACAGAATGAAGATGTGGACCCTCTGACCCTGGATGTGGGGCATTTTCTTCAATGTTACCCTGCCTCTCACGAGGACTGTGCTAATTGTGCTACTTCCTTGTCCTCTGAATAAATTTCAAACTCCTTGTCCCACGTCCAAGCCCTCTCCTCCCATCCTACACTCTTAATATTCATAGTGCAGTGAATACCCAGGTGTGACAAAATATAGGAAGAACATTTAAAATGGTTTTCAAGCATAACCGTACATGGAACCCCAAAAATAATCCATACCATGGACTGAATTTAAACTCTGCCAGACACTGTGATAGATGTTTTACATAGACAAACTCCAAGGCCCATAAAAACTTACAAGCTCATCATAATAATCCTTTGCTATGGTGTAAACAAGACTTGGCTCCTGAACTCACACAGACTTTTAATCCCTAAAGTCAAAAGTTAATGGTACTAAGAGGGTGGAGACTTAATCTAATTGTGATGTCTAAGAGGTGGGTCTAATGGGAGGTCCTCAGGTCACCAAAGGTGTTACCAAGGGTCTCCTCAGGTTACCAAGGGTGTTGTTCTCCTGAGAGAGTTGGGTGTAAAGACTCAGTAAGGGCCAACTTTTTGTTCTTTCTGTTCCTCCACACACACTTTGCCATTGCTACCCTTCAGCCTCTCCAGATAGCAGAACCAGCAGTGCTTGCCTGATCTTGGACTGTGAACCTCCAAAATCATGAGCCAAAATAAATCTCCCTTCTTTAAAAGTAGCTTGTCTTAGGTATTTGGTTGTAGTAACCAAAAATGGGCTAATACATCCTTATTTGTTAACTGAAGAAAGCCAGAGGCTACATCCTCTGAAGACACACAGCTAGTAGACTGCAGGACTTGGATGATTCCAGTGCTGGGCTCTCTGACCTTGTAGCCTGTTCTTCATCTATATGGGATTTCACATTGGGATAATGATATGAAGAATATAAATCTTCCATCTTTTACTGTGGAAAAAATCTTTTAAAATTCTTTTTTCCACTTTGAATTTCATCTGAGTTCAGCAGTTGTTGAAGTTTATTAAGTTACTGTGGTTTGATGTAATATTTCTGAAAGACAAATCAATGAGTTCGTTGAGGAGTATCTGGAGTCTTGATTTTGCTTCTTTTCATTTGTGCTTAAGGACTTGTCATTTCTTTTCTTCTAACTGAAAAAGAAATCATTTTTAGATTTCCAGTAGGGAAATGTTTACCATATTACCTTGCCTTTGGGTAAAACCAGGAAGCTAAGGGACTGGAGATGGTAGACAGTCATAGTCACTTACTCAGGGAGAAATCCCCTGTGGAGAAAGACCCTGTGACTATGCAAAAAATGCTGCAAGCATGACATTTACAGGAGCTTGTCAGCTTTGGAAAGCCATGAACATGCCGGTCCTCAATACACCTCGTGTTAGGTTTGCACACGAGGGGTCTTTCCTTCTATCCTACCTTCACCTCTGCTCCAGGCTGAGTCTCTGTTCCACCAAGCTCTGTACCTTCCTCTCCTCTGAAGTGGAAGCTGTCCCAGGGTGACTGTTCCTACTCTTCTAAAATCCTGGCTGGGGACACTGATGATACATTACAGTTCAAAAAAAAAAAAAAAAAAAAAAACCTGATAGTAACAGGGAGGGACATCGCTGGTCTAGAACTGAGTGCTTTCCTTGCCTGTGGAAAGGCTGATGCATTCCAAGAACAACTGAAGGATGGGATGTCCTCCTTAAGAGTAAAATGTGATTTCTCCTAGAAAACCAAACACCTTATCAAATATAATTATAAGTGTCAAAAGAATTTTATGTTAAAAACATTTAATATGGGGAGGGGCCTGGTGCTGTGGTGCAGTGGGTTAAAGCCCTAGTCTGAAGCGCCGGCATCCCATATGGGCGCCGGTTCGAGACCTGGCTGCTCCACTTCTAATCCCGCTCTGTGCTATGGCCTGGGAAAGGGGCGGAAGATGGCCCAAGTCCTTGGGCCCCTGCACCCGCATGGGAGACCTGGAAGAAGCTCCTGGCTCCTGGCTTCGGATTGGTGCAACTCCGGCTGTTGGAGAGTGAACCATCAGATGGAAGACCTCTCTTTCTCTGCCTCTCCTCTCTCTCTGTAACTCTGACTTTAAAATAAATGAATCTTAAAAAAATTTAATATGGTAAAAAAAATCTGATGGAAAAAGTAGTACATGACTAGCTTTGGGACCAGGACTTCTTTTTTAAATCAAACTATTTTAATATACTTGCCTTATTATTTTAAAATATGCAAAAAAGTGTGCACTAACACACTGGCCTCAAAAACAACTTCTTGCTCATTTCACAATTGAAGATGACTGATATGTGTGTAAAAGCTTGGAAAGAAGTGACGGTGTTTTCCAACTTGGACACTGGCCCCTGCGCTATCCCTCTTAGAGGTCTAGTCTTTCTCACAGTCAGTGCAATCAGAAAGAGAACATCTTAGTCAAAAACAGCATCAGGTCTCCTGCTTGCCCTTTAGGACAATGACATTTTGACATTAAATTCTCTCTATTATGCCCAGTAAAGGCATTCTATCTGCTGAGTGAATCTAGATATTTTAGTATGTGCTTGAGTGGTTTAAAATTATTCTTGATCAAAAAATGATGAGTTCTGAGAGAGGTTAAAAAGTAACAGAAAATGTTTATCAAGGACTACGGAAGGCCTATTAGGTCAGTTTCCCTTCTTTAAACCTACTGTCCATCCTCAATGGAACATCACCTGGGACATGCAAGTCTAGAGCCACTAAGACAAACCTCAGTCTTACAGATCATAAATTCCAGCCGGGGCTAGTCCTCATTCCTATTTCAGCATGATAATCTGGCCACCCTTCCTGTTCCTAGGTAGAATTTGTTCAGGGATGGCTCATACGTCCTACTCTTACAGCCCAGCTAATTACTGGTGACTTATTCACCTCTGTCTTGCTGAGTAGGTATACTGTGACACATTTTAGTGTAGGGATTAGGGGAGGTGAAGAACATTGGATAAACCTGATGAACAGATGGTACAATTGGAGGTACAAACACATCTCTTCCCACATGGTCCTATCTAGAGGATTTATTTTTTGTCACCTAGAAAACTCTTAAGGATCAAAATCTTCTATCAAAATATAAAAAACAAAGAAAAAGCATTTATATCTTCCACCTGTGTTTACAGAATACTTTGTTATGAATAGTCCTAAAGCTAAGAAAGAAGAGTTACAAATAATGGGTGGTGAATGCCAGGACTTATTTTTGTCTTAAATTTCCAGTGTACTCTAAGGTCAGTTGAAAATGGAAGGATGACAGGAGGCCTGCCAGGAAGCCTGGGATACAGGGAGAAATTGGTGATTGTTACATACAGTTCCACATGGAAAGTTCTCACATACACTGAACAAGGTGCTGCTGAGAATAAGACAATCTTAACAGTATAGGATATTTTTTTTTAGGTAGAGGGGAAAATAGGAGTTGGCTAGCTCAGTTATTATAGATGGGAAGATGTGGCTAAGTGCTTTGGCTACTAGTAAGTATAGGAGCTGGCTGCCCCACCTCCTCACTCACTCACACATGCTCCGGTGGGTGCCTCACCTGCTCAGGCAGAGACTTCCACTTGGGATCCCTTTTCAATGTGGGACATGAGGTTTTTCTCAGGTTGGGTGGTGTGGATATGTGAATATTTCAAAAGGTTCAGAGAAAAATGGTAAGCTTATCGTGAGGCAAAAAAATTGAAATCCATGCAGTTTCTCACCATATATATTTTTCATGGACCTTTTGAAGATCCCTCATATGCATGAATTTCAAATTATTTTGTACTTTCTCAGATCTTTAACTTCCATATACATTCTTCTGGTAAGGGCTTTTTTGTGTGTTGATAGTCATTTAACAAAACACAATGTTTTGTTATTTATGCCGATTTATTGAGCAGTAGACTAATAATAACTCTAATGATAACTCAGTATATAAGAAACTCTGGATGCTTTAAAGTTCAATGGATCATACACAAAACTAAGTTTCAATTTATGTACTTGTTTTGTTGAGAAGTATGTGTGTGTGAAGATTAAACAAATTTCAAGCATAACATATATTACAGTAGGGTGTAGTTCCATGAGGAAATGAAATGGAAATACAAATTCAGAACAGATACAAGGGAATGATGTAAAATTTCCAACTGTCAAAGGAAAAGCCTGTTTATAGATTTTTAAAATGAATAGCAGTGATATCAAATTGCTGTGTTACTGAAGATGCCTTTGGATTAGTCTAACAAGAATAATGTGAGGTTTTTTTTTACAATATCAAAATTTGTACTAAAGTGGGAATGACATTGTTTTATATTATTTATAATTATGATGAAAAACTAGAATGCTTATTGGAAGAGCCACAATTCTCAGTATTTGCTTTGGAGGGGCCCATAGTCAAGATGGCCCTGAGACAGACCACAGTGTGAAGACTCAAATGTCACACACAGAGGCCAGGGAGACCAGCAACAGCCACTGACATGAGTCTCACGAGCACTGGATAAATGAGGGCAGCCATTATGCAGCTCCACTCAAGCAGTGCTATCTAGAATTCAAGTAACTCTCTTGCTAGATTTTTCTAAAAATTCTGGGGTTTTATGGGATAGTTCTAAATTTTTAATCTTAGCTCAATAAGGTTCAAACCTTATTTGGGTCAGACAAAAGAGACTGTTGGGATGAGTGAGGCCGATATGTCAACTGTGTTCTGCATGGGTGGAATGGCATGTGGGCTGTCCTTTACTTGACTGTATCCTATCATGGAATCTGTCCAAGGGTGGTGCCTGATTATTTTAGGGCCTTTTCAAAAAATACAGGGAACCTATGTTGGGGATTGTTATTTTGGTCTTTTAAAGTCTTCATTTCCTAATGAGTTTAGGGAACTCTAAGGAATGCTAAGCTAAATCTGTAAGCAAGTGATTCCATACATTCCTGAACCAAATGCATGTAATACTTGTTACATATATAGCACTCAGTTCTAATTTAATTATGCTCCAAAAATTCATTTTATGTTTCCAATATTAGAACCTCAACAACTGACAACACTGGAGGACCAAGACACAGTCTGCGCTAAGGATTATCTGGAACGTGGGAGCTCCTTCCCGGTCTCATTGCTAATGAACACTAATGCAGCTGATCATTCTCTTCTTTCTCAAACTCTGCTCTGCTCTTGCTATGGTTTCTCTGTGTATCCATTTCAAATGTAGGGATTCCCGGGAGGACCTCCCTCCCTTCTTCTCCATTTCCCACGCCCTGCTGTGCCTCTTCCTTCCTCTTCCTTTCCTCTCCCTTCCTCATCTCTTTCCCCTTCTCTCTCTCAGACCAAACCTGTTTACTTCCATAGCTTAAAGTATAATCTCTGCACTGAAGTATTTCAGATCCTTGTCTGTCCCCCTGGTCCCCTGCCCAAGATCCACACCTGAATATTTAGGAAACCCCAGGCCTAACGCAAGCCTGAGTTCATTCATTTCCCCCTTGCAAACAAACAAAAAAATCCAAATGCTCTGTGGATCATGCTTCAGCCATCCAGGTGAGAAGAGCAAGTTGTGAAACATAAAATATGAACATATGATGTTATTTTTATGAAATCTGGAGCAGTCTTTAAGATATAACATAAAATTTTTACATCCTAATGATACAGAAAAATGTCTTAGCAAAGGTGATGTACTTTATGGCAGACAACAAGCTATACTTTAGTATTTCAGCACACTCATCTGCACATGTGTGGACATCTGGAAACTGAAAGTCTATTGGAGGGGCCAGCATTGTGGTGCAGCGGGTTAATCTGCTGCTTTCAATGCTAGCATTCCCTACCACAGTAGTCAAGTCCCAGCTGCTCTGCTTCTGATCCAGCTCTCTGTTAATGTGCCTGGGAAAGCGGACAATGGCCCAAGTGCCTGGGCCCCTGCCACACATGTGGGGGACCTGCCTGGCTCCTGGTTTCAGCATGGCCCAGCCCGATCATTGAAGCCATTGGGGGAGCAAACCAGCAGATGGGAGCGCGCGCGCGCTCTCTCTCTCGCGCTCTCTCTCTCTCTCTCTCTCTCTCTTTCACACACACACACATACCCCTCTGTCTCCACCTCTTTCTGTACCACTCATCCCTTGAAATAAATAAATATATCATTAAAAAAGTTTCACTGGAATTTTTATAATGGACAGTTCAATGTTTTATGAGGAAAAAAATTTAAGTCTGCATATTAGATTTGAAAACAATGAAAATTACCTTAGGGTTATTTTTAATGTTCAAAATAGCATTTCTGACATATGAGCTGTCACTCTATCTATATTTTCAATGTAGAAATCAGAGAGCAGAAAGAATGCTATCCAGGGACTACCTCACTGGAAGCACCGTGGCCTTCACCAGGTGATGGTGGTGTAGTTTTTACCTGCTTTAGTGCATCCCCAGCATCACGTGCTGCTGACCTGAGACCGTTAGTGCTGTATTCCCCCTCTCCTGTAAGAACTATCCACTAGGGTCACAGTCTGAGTGGGACTGAACGTACAGCAAGGCCAGTAAAGCACTGTTGGTGTGGCACTTTGAACACACATCACGTTGTCTTCGAAAGTTGCCGTCTCCAAGAGGCTCCACAGGAAGCAAGTCCAAGGCAAGTGTCCCTCAGGGAGACTCCTACTGCTGTGTCTACTGAGCTTGGGTCAGTCGTGTACTGGTGTTCTAGCAAGATTCCAGGAAAGAGACAATTACACTTAAAGAGTGCCTTTTTCTTAAAAGCAAATGAAAAATGACTTTGTAATTGTGTTATATTCAATGCCAAGAACAAAAGATGTGAGAATTAGGCTGGGATTAGGAATGGGGCATGAGCATGAGATGGGGGTACTTTTGCAGCCTTACAGGGAAAAGCTGTAAACTGTACCCATACAGGGTGCCTACTTCTCATGAGTTTGTACGTACCAGTTTTTAATGCAAATATCAAATCATCAAACTCCTGAGACTCCTCGTCGGCCATCAGAGATCCCTGGCTGTAGCCTCCAGAGGACGGAAACGTGGCGCCGTTTTGTGGACTTTGCTTTAACTCAGGGCTGGCCTGACTGGCTTGTTGGAAGGATGCTCTCTCCCAGTCGGGTGGTACCTTTTTGGGTTGAAATAGGGGGAGAAAGGAAACTGTAATATAAATGCACACCCATTCACTTTAAAACCCACAGTTCATCACCCCTCTCACTTCAAAGGCCTTGTCAAAGAGTAACTGAATTGTTTTTAAATTAAGACCTTCAATTTCATCTTTGCTCGTTAGAAAACTGTGTATCCCTCTGTGCCCAATATTTCTATCCAATACTCCTTGGTTTCGCTATGCACTACTGTGTGGGGAATGAAAAATATTCTTTTAAACCCAATAAACACTTTTTTGGGTCAGAGTGTGCAAAAAAATTAATCTCTAAAATATAAGAACTAGTGAAGAACCTTCCTAATCCTTCACTTAAAGTACTGCGTAGGATTTTAAATGAAATATGTCCTGGGGTACTTCAAAAAATTCCCAGAACAGAACAACACTGAAAAGTAAGCTTATTCTGGTGTACAGTATTGTGAAATTCATGCCCTTTTATTTTCATAATGCACATTATCATGAACTTGTTGAGTTTCCTCGTATCTATAAGAACATACTAAATTGAAAAAGAAAGCTCCTTCACATTCTTCTAGCTTTTGATGTAAAAAATAGCTGTGTCCTGGAATGATTAAGTGAGTTTACTTCCCCTAGGTTACTGGTAAACAACCCTGTAATCCTTCCCTTCCTATGTTTCTGCTGCTTCTCCGCATGGCTTTTTAGCATGTCTTTGACAATCCCTCGTTGACAGCTGGATCAAGGCCAATTCTAAGCTTCTGGGGAATGCAGAGCACACTCTAAACTTTGCTGTTGTGCAACATCCCAGATGTCTGCTCCAGTGGTGGCTCAGGCCCAGGAATTGGATGGTTGCATCTGTTGCCTCCCAATACAAAGTTCTCTGAGCGATTGCACGGACACCTCATACTGAGCAAAGTGACCTGAGGGCCTTAGAATTAAGCAAGAGGAGAAAATGAAACGTTAGGAAACCTCACTAAGAAGCTAACCACCTACCCAGCACTGAATAATAAAGCCTTCTGTGTTGACACATTTTTCACAAGGGTGCTTGAAAAAGTTCAAGCAAAAATGGAAATGCAATTAAAAGATGCTTGTTTTGGCACACCATTTAAAAGGTGGTAAAAATGTGTATTGTGAAAGAGCTCTTCAAGAATTTCAGTTTTCATTTCATGTTCCATGAACGTTTTGGAGTACTGCTATATCTGTATTCTTCAATTCAGTAGTTACTGGACACACACACACTTAAAATGTGGCCAGAGTGAATGATAAACTGGAGCTTTAAAGTATTTCACTTTAGTTAGTTTAAATTTAAATAGCCACAACCAACTAATGACTGCTGTATCTGACAGCTCAAATCTAGACAAGTGCTAAATTGGGTAACCATTCAAAAATAATAAAATATTTTAAGGATTCATTTCTGAATTGTTGATCCTAAAAATATTCCTGTTTCTACTTGTAATGCTTGTGATAAAATTATTCAATTTCAAGAACTTTTAGGATAGAAAAATGATACTAGATTTCCAAACATTCAAAGGTAATAAAGGCATATCTCAATTTTTAAGTAGTTTATTTAAACTCACTCATTTTGCAGTTCAAATTGTGTACCCCTTGGGGCCGGTGCTGTGGCACAGTGGATTAAGGCCCTGGCCTGAAGCGCCGGCATCCCATATGGATGCTGGTTTTAATCCCAGCTGCTCCTCTTTTGATCCAGCCCTCTGCTGTGGCCTGGGATAGCAGTAGAATATGGCCCGAATCCTTGGGCCCCTGCACCCACGTGGGAGACCTAGAGGAAGCTCCTGGCTTTGGATCGGCTCAGCTCCAGCCGTTGCAGCCATCTGGGGAGTGAACCAGCAGATGGAAGACCTCTCTGTCTCTACCTCTCTCTGTAACTCTTTCAAATAAATAAAATAATTCTTAAAAAAATTGTGTACCCCTTGACTCAAATCCCCTCATTTCTCTCACGCCAGCCTCTGGCAACCACCTTTCTACTTTTTCCCTGTTACTAGTTCATAGTAAATTTTCTATTCAAACCAAAAAAATAGAATACTTGATTTGTAGTGAGTTACCTTAATTTTAACCTGAGATGAATAAAATTAATTTCTACATTGCCACAGAGGACAAAAGAAAATCTCTGGGGAGACATTATCTACTTATCAAGAAAATTTCATTTTCAGGGAGATTTACCTTGATTTCTTACTACTTTTTAAAAAAATTTTATTTATTTATTTATTTTTTTATTTTTGGACAGGCAGAGTGGACAGTGAGAGAGAGAGACAGAGAGAAAGGTCTTCCTTTGCCGTTGGTTCACCCTCCAATGGCTGCTGCGGACGGTGCGCTGCGGCCAGCGTACCGCGCTGATCCGATGGCAGGAGCCAGGAGCCAGGTGCTTCTCCTGGTCTCCCAGGGGGTGCAGGGCCCAAGCACTTGGGCCATCCTCCACTGCACTCCCGGGCCACAGCAGAGAGCTGGCCTGGAAGAGGGGCAACTGGGACAGAATCCGGCGCCCCGACCGGGACTAGAACCCGGTGTGCCGGCGCTGCAAGGCGGAGGATTAGCCTAGTGAGCTGTGGCGCTGGCCTCCTTACTACTTTTTTTTTTGAGATGCAAACACATCCTCCCTGGCTCTTACAGCAAAGACAGCAGTTAAAGAATAGGAGCCATGCTCATCTCAGGCCCTGGAGAAATGGTTTGGGACCCAGGTTACCATCTCTTCCTGGCAAAGCGTCTTCAGCTGTGTTTTAAAACCTGAGCAGTGGCCTCCAGCTCTGGGCAGCATTCCTGCTGGGTTGGTGGCAGTGTGATTTCAGACACAGGAAATGGAAACGCTGCAGAGAGTGTGCAGAGAGCAGCGGGCGGCGGATTTCACAGAGGAGAGCCTGGCTAGTTTTCCAGTGGTGCTGCAGAAGCACTTCTGAGCCCCTGATCTGAGAGTCCCAGGTAGCGCTATGGAAGCTCTGGCATGTGTCCTTTCTGTGGAGTGTTTGTTGGGATGAAGCAGCGAGTTTGGATGGGCAAAGGAGCAGAGCTGTGAAAGTACTTTTAGGAGGAAGAGTATTTCAAAGACCATTTCTTAGGCAGACCGAGTCTTTGCTGAGTCAAATTGGGAAGATTTCTAAGAAAAAGAAGTCGGCCGGAGCCGTGGCTCACTAGGCTAATCCTCCGCCTAGCGGCGCCGGCACACCGGGTTCTAGTCCCGGTGGGGGCGCCGGATTCTTTCCGGTTGCCCCTCTTCCAGGCCAGCTCTCTGCTGTGGCCAGGGAGTGCAGTGGAGGATGGCCCAAGTGCTTGGGCCCTGCACCCACATGGGAGACCAGGAGAAGCACCTGGCTCCTGCCATCGGATCAGCGCGGTGCGCCGGTGGCAGTGTGCCGGCCGCGGCGGCCATTGGAGGGTGAACCAACGGCAAAGGAAGACCTTTCTCTCTGTCTCTCTCTCACTGTCCGCTCTGCCTGTCAAAAAAAAAAAAAAAAAAAAGGTATGTTGTGATGTCCTGTTAGAACAGCTCACAGGGCAGGGGAGAAATGAGTTAGATAACAACAGTGAAGAAATCAAGTACCACAGGCCAGAGGGTTCAGGAGATACAAGATTAAAAGTCGCCTCTCATCATTCATTTTGTACTCTGTATGAGATGGGGGGGGGGGGTGTCTGTGAATAAGAGTGAGAGCAAGAGAGCAAGACAGAGAGGGCAAGGAAGCAGGCAGGCACCTCCTCCAGGGCACTGATAAGGTTCTGGGTGGACTTGTTGATCTCCCCTCCAGCGGGAGGCATTCCACTCCCCGGCGTGAAGAAGGCTGTGCTGGGTCCTGGATGCCCATTCATCTCCACTGTGTAGCTGGCCTTCATAGGACAACACATTTGGTTGTGCAAAATGAAATAAACCACAAACACGTAGAGTCCCTGCAAGAGAAAGCACACCAGCATGTCAAAGGACATTCTGATAACACGGCTGCACAAGGATCACAGGTGTAAGAGGAGTGGACTTTCTACTAGAATTTCCCAGATTCTACCCAAACCTGGGAGTTACAGGATGTGTTAGGAGTCTAGCACGAGGCCCCTGTAATAGTCAAAAGCCATAAAAAAAAAGTTAGCCAGTGTCATTTAGGAAATCTGACCTCTTACCAACAAATTGTGTTTTTTTCGTGGTTAAAACGTGCTACTGTGATACTTAACCTTTCAAATATATGAAAGCAGAGTTACAGAGGTATATCTGATTAGCTGTAGATGTTTTGTTTTAGAAAACAAACCTCTTGTCTCCCAAAAAGTCACCATCCTTTCCCATCTACCTCTGTCTCATTTTTTCTCTCTCTCAGCAGAATGGCTGAAGTGCACCACTGATGCTTTGTTCACATTGCAGATTCTGGGAGGGCAGCACTGACTGCAGCTCCTGATTTCATTTCTAGGTGTCACCTCTTTCTTCCATCTGGAAACCGAATCGCCAGGTCAGGGCTCAGAGGAATTCCATGGATTATTTAACAGCCAGCACGCTTTGCTGCTCAGTACATGTTACATAACAAGACAGTGATCTTGTGCACGCCTCAAGAGCTGCTGGGCCTTTAAATTCTTCTGCAACCCGGTCAAACGCTTGATAATTACTCTGCTTCCGTCACAGATAGCCGCTCGCGTTTTGTGCTTGTATTCCGGACATTGCCTACCCTGGCTGTCCTTCATCATCTCCACAAGGGATCTACTGTGTATTTCTAATGGTGCTTCTGTAACGCTTGGTAATTTTGACCTTTATGCGTAGCCAACAAGATATGTTAAATGGTGCCTTTTGTATCTGCTCCTCCTGGTGTTTTAAGTTTTGGACTCAAACGAGAATGTTTGTAGTTACTAAAATTTTTAATCCACAAAAATAAAAGTAATTCAGTTTATTAGGGAAGAAAAGGAGATAACATGAAGGGTTCTCAGAAAATAAGAATAAGTCTCTTCATTTTGTGACTGCACTCTCCCAGGTCCCTAACATTCCCAGAAGTGTAGAAGCATTAATGTACTTGTAGGCCTGAAACGTGCATCTGCTGGTATAATCAGTAAAGAGTCAATGAAAAACCACCCAGTGCCCGAGACTTAGGAACAACTTTTATATAAAATGGAATTAGACGACAGTCCTCAAGTATGCCAGCATTTGATCTTTGCTGCCATTTCTGGAACAATATATATATATATATTTTGACAGGCAGAGTGGACAGTGAGAGAGAGACAGAGAGAAAGGTCTTCCTTTGCCGTTGGTTCACCCTCCAATGGCCGGCGCACCGCGCTGATCCAAAGCCAGGAGCCAGGTGCTTCTCCTGGTCTCCCATGTGGGTGCAGGACCCAAGCACTTGGGCCATCCTCCACTGCACTCCCTGGCCACAGCAGAGAGCTGGCCTGGAAGAGGGGCAACCGGAAAGAATCCGGCGCCCCCACCGGGACTAGAACCCGGTGTGCTGGTGCTACAGGCAGAGGATTAGCCTATTGAGCCGCAGCGCCGGCCATGGAACAATATTATAAGCCTTTCTCCCTCCTCCTCAGGTTGGTAGCTACTCTGTATAATTAAAACAATGTTTTAGAATTAGTGGTTTATCTGCTAAGAGTATTTTTAAATGGAATTGCTGTAAGTATGGTATAAAATTAAACAGAAATGGTTTATTACCCTTTGAACTAGGGTTGTTGGGTTTTTGGGAAACAACGTTAATATTGTAAATTATGTAGGGTAAGTGAGTTAGTTTCATGTGACAGTGATACTGCAAACTTTAGCAGAAAGAAATCTTCCTGAAAACACTCATGCACATCCAAAATTTTTCTTGTACAAATAACTTTTCACATGGTTATGACCTAATTACATTGGCCGCAGAGATAGACAAAACAGGAAAAAAATTAAACTGTCAGCCCTAAAAATGGAGCAAATGTTACTGATTTATTTCAGGATTGTCTAAATGTTGTGAAGTGATAGGGTAAAGCTGGATCAGGAAACAAAACCCATGCTTTAAAATTCATCTCTAAGGACCCATTTGTTAAAACAGCACATTCTCTCTCTTGTTTGTTTTTATTTCTAGTCTTCTGTGCTTCAGGAAAGGAACTGCCTAATGAAAATAACTTGCATGTGAAAATCACACTTTTTTTTCTTCAAAGTACAGAAATACACAGTCAATATTTTGCATCCTTTAGAAGTGTCCCAGGAAACACACACATGATCGAAATGGAAAGGAAAGAATGTTTAAGTGCAGATTGTGTGGCATTTGTCTGTGTCCTGCCCAGGCTGGGCAAATATAGAAATGGGGCCTTGATTATCCAAAGTACTCAGCTGCGGAGCTTTCTGACCTCAGAGTAAAAACAAGTTCCCAGTTCCAGAAGCTGCTTCTGAAGTCCCAGGCCCTCTTCTGTATGTTGAGCTGCAAAACAACTTTAAGAGAGCATCTAGAATCTCAGCTATTCCATCCAGTATTTGCTGATTGCCCACTCGGTGCAGTGTTGGGTGCTGAGTTGCAAGCATAAGCATTTCTCTCCTATTCTCAAGGTGCTTAAGGGGAAAGTGATTGCCACAATGATTCAGATGCTGCTCGGTACACTCACATCCCAAGTCCTACCCCAGCTGCCTGCTCACACGCACCCTGGGAAGCAAGTGATGGCTTAAGTACTTGGGTCTCTGCCACCCACATGTGAGACCCGGATTGAGATCCAGCTCCTGCCTCTGACTTAACCCCACCATGCTGTTGGAGACTGAACCAGCAGATGGAAGATCTCGATCTCTAGATTGCCGTCTCTTTACATTTCAAATATTCTTTTTATTTAAAAAAAATACAATAGTCTACAAAATAACAGGTTCTTCAGAAACAGAACATATGAAGAGTTCCTCAAACAGATCATGGAAGTAAAAAACGTGTTGCAGGAAAAAACTATGCATGCATTTCAAGGTGTTTTTGCACCCAAATGAACTCAATTTCATTTTGCCATGAACTCTTTGAAGGATCCACCTGTGTTTCCCAGTCTTTACCACGTGAAGGCATACAAGGGAAGGGGATTCTTTCAATTATTTGCTGAATCTCCTACTACAATCATGAAAAAATGCTTCGCAAAGTTTTCAGTTGGAGCCTATCTAGATTGGCCATACCCACAACCACTGATTCTGTATTTCTTTTGGTTTGGAAACACAAACATAGTCACCAACATTCTGTGAGACACAAATGTAATCTCAGTGGTCTAGAGGAGCTAAGAAAGGCTCTTAGCCTCGTCATGGAGTAAAATAAGTACAGGAGATTTGAGTTGCAATCTCAATCACTTCTATCCGTTCCATACAAGAAGACTTAATATCACTTCACAAATTAGACTATGTTATCATGGTAGGGAGAAGTGGTTAAAACAGGAAGCTAAGTTAGGCTTCACACTCTCCCGAGACCTTCTTTTAAGTTCCCTAAGGCTTAAACTCCTCCCTACCCCTCTCCCCCAATTGCCATTACTGCCTTAGTTTCATTGAGTTCTTAAGAGATAGCAGGAGAAGGGAATGCAGACTTCATTAGAATGAAGTTTTCTTCCACTCAAAAAATACAAATGCAAGACTAGGAGAGGAGAGAAAAATTTCTATTAAGTTGCAACCTCCAAGAAAATAAAGAGACCATGCTGTATTTTTTTCATTTACAGTATGGTCTCTGGTGTGCATGGGGAACTTAAGAAATAATATCTGTTAAATAGGGGACCATGGGTTTTCAGGTTCAGCAGTGGGAGAGAGTAGGAAGGGGTGAGGGCAGGCTGGGGTCTGGGGAATGTGGAGGTTTTAGACCTTGAAGTCTCACATGGCTGGCACTGATCATTCAGCAGATGGTCAGCACACCTTTTGCTTCAGCTAAATCCTCTGTCTCAAGTGGTACAGGTGCCAAGATTCTGCATGGGAGAAAGACACATCCACTCCAGGCTGGGTCTCTCCTCTGCTGTGTTGGATTTTCCGCTGACGGCTTTGTGCTGAGCCTCCCGTGACTTTCCTGTGTCTCTGGCTTTCCTCACTGCAGCTGTCCCTGATGGCGGCTACTTATTTTTTAAAGGCTTGCTGGTTTTGCTCTCCCCTTGGCAGACACACTCCTGGGAAGTCTCCTGGGTCTCTTGTCTCTATCTGCTCTCGGGCAGCTGACCCACTGCTGTTTTGCTTCACTGGTGTCTCAGCAGAGAGACAATGGCTTTAACATCAGTGACGGAACCAATGCACCATTTCTGCATTTGTGCCCCCACCCCCAGCTGTGAGAAAGGTAACAGTTTTATCTGTAAGGCTTTAATTTTTGTTATTTTTTACATCTAAAGTTTCTCCTGTTAATCATTTCATTTATAAGACTCCACAATCTAGCTCGTGCATTCAATACAAAGAGAAAGCAAACCCTGAACTCACCTTGACAGTAAAGGAGAAGTCTGTACAACAGGAATAGTCAGAAATCTGTGGGAGCAATTATTACTCCAACGCTTCATAAAATATTTGGATGGGATGGGTAACTCCCACGTATTCACTATGGTGTATGTCTTGTTCTTCTACAATTCTTGGCATAGTATCAATTCAAACTAGTACTCAGTGAAAGAAGCTACTGGTTTCGCACATGTCCATGCCAAAGTTTGTGGGTAGCGAGCCTTTATTTTTCAAGTCTAGATAGATGTCTCTTCTTCATTTTGTAATTCCTAGGTTTTATCATAAACACCCAGTGTACAGACATGATACTCTTTATTTTATAAACCCAGGCTTCTATCGGCAATGTAAGAATATATATCTCTCTGTCTCTCATGGACTTGAGAAATATTTGGTCAGAGTTCTCTTTGTGATAAATACTCATGAGTCAAAGATAATTATTAGGTCACACCATCATAATATCATCTCCAGATGACATTTACAAGCCCTGTTCTTTAGCTTTTCCTTTGGAGACAATTTTACAGTGCTTCATCTAGGACCCTTAATGTTCTTCAAGTTCCTGTGAAATGTCAAAGCAGGGAGCACTCATCAGTCATGAGACCACTTATCAGGAGCCAGACTACTTCTGACAAGATAGTAGGAACAGCAAATCACGTTTCTTAAAGTTACAGGACTACAAATCCCTGATCCCATTAACCTCCTTGCTTTGAGAGTTCCTAGATTAGAACATTTTCTAAAGTACCAATCAACTTGGGTGGTAGGACTGAGTAGAGAAGACTGGAGGTGGTCAAAAAGTACAGTATAGCAGAGGTTTGGAACCTGTGAATTTTTTAAAGACTTTAATTAAGCATGGAGGAAAGCATTGAGCTGGAGTGAACTTTGAATGATATTTTTTATTTAAAATATCACATTGTATACTTAAATATTGCTATATGTAGTTTTTGTTTTTTTAGATTTTATTTCTTTGAAAGGCAGAGAGAGAGACAGATCTTCCATTGCTGCTTCACTTCCCCAAATGACCAATAACGTTCATTTCTGGAATAAGCCAGGAATTCCATCCTGATCTCACACGGGTGGCAGAGGCCTAAGAACGTGGGTCATCTTCCACTGCCCTTGCAGTACTAGGAAGTTGAATGGGAAGTAGAATAGCCAGGACTCAAACCAGCACTTGCTTATGGGAGTCAGGTTATCACAGAGGTTAAACCTGGTGCACCACAATGCTGGCTCCTACAAGTAGTTTTAAAGATAATTTTCATCAGCAGCCTTTAAATTGCCTTTTTGAAAATGAGGCCTTAAAAATTTAGTGTCTAGACATACTTCCCAATCATCCTATGAATTAAGCGTAATTGTTCAGACAGTAATCAGTGACCAAAGAATAGTGTTGATCATGGTGAGGAAAACAGAAAATGGGATGACCCAGTGCCAATAAAACTGAGAAAAGAAGGAATCACTTAGTTGTGGAAGCTAAATTAAATTTCACACATGTTTGAGACAAAAATATGTAAGATATTTTAAGACCATATTTAAGATAAGGAGAGAAGGCAAGGTTAGAGACAGAAGTGTGGTGAATAGCTAATGTAATGTGGAAAGCTGAGACCATGTGGGTATGTGATTTTTTTTTTTTCAAGAGGAAGACATTGTACACAGCAAAAAGCAGAGTGCCCAGGATTGCACACAGCTCAAGGCCTTAGTGAGGGAGGAGGAGGACCAGTGAAGTAAACAAGAAACAACTGGCCAGCCACACCCGATAAAAAGGGCAGTGACAGCCATATCAGGGAAGCCAAGAGAAGATCCTGTCCTAGAAAAATATGGTGGGGTCTACGTTATCAAAATCAGTCATCAGGAAGAAAGAGAACGAGAGTTTTGTTCACTTCAGGTGTGACTGGTATCTTTGGGAAAGGCAAAACCACAATAGAGAGATGGTGAGAGTCGATGAAATACATCCTCCACAGCCGTGTGAAGAAATACGTGCTCGACAGTAGTGTCAAGGAGAGCGCCTCTTCAGAGTAGATGACTAACCTAACTCAATACATTAGATCAGCCAGTTCGACAACGTGATGGGAGTGATTTACTCCTTCTACACCACTCACCGCCATCATTATTTTTCTTATTCAGAGCAAAAGACTGAACAGCACAGATACTCCTTTTGGAATCACACCCTGAACCAGGTGTTCCATCTGCAGAGAGATGCTGAAGGCACAATGCACATTTCTTATTCTCTGTGATGCAGGACTAATGTGGGTGTGCTTTCCTGTCTCTGACTTCAGAATCCCTTCTGGAGATGCCTGATGTGAATTCCTGACTTATTCCTGCCCCACAAGTTGTGCAAGGCAGTCAGTCAGCCACAGACATTGTGTACACACACACAAATATACATATATACATTTATATAGCTTCTAGATTCTTTTATACTGCTTTTAAGTGGGAAAAGTAAGTCAACTTTGAAGAGTTTACTGATTTCATAATAATGTGGTTAATTAAATATCAAAGATGATCTAACCAGCCTTATTTTAGAAATATTCTCATATGAATCTATTCCAGAACAATGACATAATCCTTACTAAATTCTGAAGAAATGTAGAACTCCACATACTATGCGTCACGGTACTGAGACACAGCTGTAAATTATGTCCTGATGAAAAGAGAAATTTATTGATACAATTGGCAAAATGAGTAGATTCCTGGAAGTCTCACCAGCAGATAAATACTCCTTCAGTTATCAAGCTTCTGGGAATTTTTTTCATTTATAGATTTGAGATAATATTAAGAACCAGAATATATATATAAATATAAAAATTAAAAAATTTGTTATTTTCAACTATTCCTTTCTGATGATACAGAATTGTTGAACAGGGTCAAGTTATTTAGTATCTTTTTGTTGTATTTTTAAGATTTTATTTATTTGAAAGGCAGAGTGACAGAGACAGAGAGACAGAATGGGGGGTCGAGAGGGAGGGAGGAGAGAGGGGAGGAGATAAGGGGGGAAGAGAGAGAGAGAGAGAGAGAGAGAGAGAGAGAGAGAATGAATGAATGAATGAATCTTTCAATCCCTGGTTCACTTCTCAAATGCCTTCACAGCTGGGGTTGGGTCAGATTGAAGCCAGGAGCCTAGAACTCCTTCTGGGTCTCCCACATGGGTGCCAGGGACTCAAGCATTTAAGCTATTGTCTGCTCCTTCCCAAGGAGTAGATCAGTGGGAAGCTGGATTGGAAGCAGCAGTGGGACTTGATTCCAAGGACTCCTGCATGAATGCGGGTGCCTCAAGAAGAGGCATAGCCTACTGTGTCACAACACTTGCCCCCTGCAATTTTCTTATCACTGAAACAAGGACAGAAGGATTACTCCGGTGATTTCTGCAGAATAATTGATTTATCAGCAAAACTAAAAGTCTATGTATACTTTAATTTTCAAAACAAAAATTTAAAAGCAAATTAAATTCATATAGAAATGGGGGAAAAAGAAAATATAAGTCGTCAACAAAATTTTTATACCCAATCTTAAAAAAAACTCAGAAATAACCAATCTCGGACATAGACTTTCTGAAAGCTACATTTCTAGAGAAGGTTTTTTCCCTAACCATTAATTATGTAAGGACATGTTTTCATATGTAAGCACTTTTTTGGAATAAGAGCTGAAAGTTGTATCTATAGTTGGGCAATCACTGGGGTAACCTCAGACTCTAGTTTGCCTGTGACAGTCTATGTTTGCTTGGGATTCTTGGTTTAGCCTGTTGACTCAGCATTTTTATTAACATCACACTCTTTCACTCAACTGGCCATGACAGTGAATTACACAGCAAACTAGCACTTGCTCACCAAGGGCCAGCACTGCGGAAACTATACTCTTTGATACAGTAGAGCTATAAAATCCCGGTCTCAGCCAGCCTTCTTGAGTAAGGATGATCTGCAGTTAAAACTCTCTGAACCATCTTTGCCCCATGCACTGAGTTAACACCTAACAGCTGAGTGTCCACCTGGTCGTGCACTGCAGGCTCAGTCCTGCCCCCCAAGGATCTCATGCTCACTCACGAGGTCTGACACTCCCAGGTGTAACAGGAGGTCCTCTGCTGTCTGACCCTCAGACCACAGCTTGATGGGGAAATCAGTCAAGAAGGTGGGTCCAGTGAAGGCCTTACCTAAATTGAGAGATGCCATTCCCAGTATTTCTTTTTTCAAGACAAAATGTTTTTTAAAATAACGATAAATAATCTTTTTAAAAGTGTTTCATTTACTTAGAGAGAGAGAGACACAGGAGAGCGAGCGAGCACACTAGCTAGCTGTAAGTTCCCTCTCCAAATGTTTGCAGCTGCCAGTGAGGATGGAAGCTGGGAGCCAGGAACTCCACCAGGTCTTCTGTGTAGTTGCGTGGACCTAACTATCTGTTCCATCACTGCTCCTACCCAGCGTTTAGCATTAGCAGAAGCTGGAATCAGGAGTAGAGCTGGGATTTGAAGCCAGGGATTCTAGTAAGGTACATGGGCAGCCTAACCTGTGTCTTAACCACTAGGCAAACACCTGCCTCTTTCATACTATTCGTCAAAGATTTTTGCATGTCCACTGTACGGGAAATTCTGTGATCAATAAAGTGCTGTAAAGACTTGCTACCTGCTTCAGAGAATACCCTAGAGCTAAAAAGATAGGACAAGTGTACACAGTCAAGTCCGGTGGCATAGACTGTTTGCTGCTATGTGTGGGTCCACACCTTGGATTTCTTCCTCAACAGAAAAGTACAGTTTTATCAAGGGTGGGTCCGTTTCACATGTCACCTGCTTGGGATGAAAGTCAAAGGGAAATCAAGATTTAACTTCATATATCTAGAGATATCTCTATATCTATCGATCAATCGATCGATCTATCTAGATATTCATACATCTACTCCATAGCTTCTCAGCACTTAATTTCTCTATAAGTTACACAGGTAGCAAATGATAAAATTTCTAGTAGGATTTCTCTTAATGACCAGGATCTCAAGTCAATCAACTGTTTTCCTTTTGTAAAGAAACTGTAATTTATATAAAAGTTTCTCTTGCCAAAACAGACATAAGAATTCCTCCTCATGTGGGATCTCTGTCCTTAATGTGTTGTCCAATGTGAATTAATGCTATAACTAGTACTCAAACAGTATTTTACACTTTATGTTCTGTGTGGGTGCAAACTGATGAAATCGTTACTTAATATATACTAAATCTATCTTCTGTATATAAAGATAATTGAAAATGAATCTTGATGTGAATGGAATGGGGGAGGGAGCGGGAGATGGGAGGGGTGTGGGTGGGAGGGAAGTTGGAAGTTATGGGGGGGAAAGCCATTGTAATCCATAAACTGTACTTTGGAAAATTATATTTACTAAATAAAAGTGTTTATAATAATAAAAAATTGCAATATCGATATTGATTGCCTAAATGAATATTAATGAGACTCAAATAAAATGAAGGTAGGATGCATATTTGTAAGCTGTAGATATTTTCTAAAGAGGAGGTGATATTGTTTTTACTGCTAAAAGAATTTGTACAGTGTTAACCTCATCCTTAACCTGTTGATTTGCTTCTTTGTTCAGCACATTCCTACGCATTGAGGTGGTCTCCCACAAGGTTGCCTTCTGAGAAATAACTTGGCATTGTAAGGCTCTGCAGGATCTTGGTGGCTGAACGCTTCGTATGGCCCCAGCCCTGTCTTTCCTGGAACAAGCAGAGAATACACACCAAGGTGTCTGTCTTCTGCGAGGCACTGGTAGCTCATGTGTTTCACCAGAGGACTTGCTCTTTATTGAATCATTTCACAAGAAGGCAGGGAGTGGGAGGGAGGTGGGAAACCTTGAAGGGTTCCCCAGAGCCTTCACCTTCGCAGTAGAGAATATAATGCAATCTTGTAATCTGGCTAATAAGCTCTTCAGTGGCTTGGTCCTCATCTGTCACCACTGCCTGCGTCACGATCCACACTCCAGGCATCCTGAACCATCCGGGGCTTTCAGTTCCTCAAAACGTGCTGTGTTCTTTTTCAAGCTTATCCTGTGGTCTTGCTGTGCCCTCTGCCGCTCTTCCTCCCCTAATCCAGCGAGCCCTACTTGTTCCCTGGCAGGTTCCTCCAGGATGTGGGATGCTTCGTTGGCCACCCCCCCTTCCCATACGGGACCAGGTAATCCAAAGTGCTCTCCCAAACCCAGCACTTTCCTCAGGCATACTTGCTGGATGAGTGAATACATGAAGTCAAAAACAGCCTATATTACCAGGAGCCTAGGACAAAGAGGGCAAAGCAGACCAACTGCCCCACGTGAAGAGCTTCTGTGCCTACGGGCTCACTCTTAAGGAAGAAATGGGTCTGGTCATATCATCAGTGCTACCTCCTCAATACATCTCCCCAGATGTTTTGGAAGCCTTAAACTTTGACGGCTGCTCCTATACCCATGACTCAGCCCCCATGGCAATATGAGTTTGAAGATGTGTAATCAGAAATTTTTATAGACTTGGGACAAAGGCCAGCTATAGTTGTAGGGGATGTGAAAAGCAATAAAGCTAAATCGTGTGTGTGTGTGTGTGTGTGCCCACACATACATTTAAAACTCCTGAGAGTAGATAAAAATGTTTCCACATTTTGCTACTTCATTGGCTTAAAAATAATTTTAGATCTATCAGGCATCAGCTATGTCTAAAGAGAATTTTTTTTTTCTAAAATTAAGGAACTAAACCCCAAACCCTGTATTTTTTGTTTCCTTTATGTAGTTTTGCAACTCTTTCATGCAGGGAGTGGTTTATAAGTTGAATTTAAATGTCACCACTTTAATAGGGAATGAAATGATTCTAACACAGGTTGTAATTTTAGAATGAATAAAAATGTGGAATTGATAAAACACAGAAAATATCCCTACAGTTCTCTGAAAGAACAACCTTAAAATATAAGCAAATATTCTAGGTTTGTATGAAGAAATGTTTGTACAGTTAATAAAGGTAATATATTCACATTTATTTACACATCCTCAGTGAAAAAAATGGCAAATCTATGTTTTCTACCCCATAGCAAAAGAATGATTGTGATCTTTTATAGGAAGTGTCAGTAACAGCAAAGTCTGCATATAAGGAAACAGTAAGTCACCCCTGTAAGATATGTGACATGGGACAAAACAGATTTCTCTGCGCTTACCTACTTTTATTTTCTCTTTAGTTTACATACTGTCGCCTGTTTCCTACAGATTTTACACATGTGTGAAATGACGAGGCTTCAGATGTTAGTAAGTTGGGTCTCTGCATTTTCCTTTAATTATGAAGCTGATGTCAGTGGCAAAGGGAATATCTAATTTTGAAAAAAACTTTACTGAGAGGCAGACAACACTCCCATCCACTGGTTCACTTCCTAAGCACCTGCAGTGATTGGGACTGGGACTGAAAGAGGGAGCCAGAAGCCAGGAATGCAATCCAGGTCTCCCCACATGGGTGTCAGGAACCCCATTACATGAGCCATACATCTGCCTCTCAGGGTCTGCATTAGCAGAAAGCTCAAATCAGGAGCCAGAGCTGGGAACTGAACCCAGGTACTCCAGTGTGGGACACAGGCATCTTAACTGCTAGCTAACTGCCTAATTCCCATTTTTTTTTTTTTTGTTTGTTTTTTTTAGGGCAGTTACACTTTAGGAAAGGGAGAACTTAGCACCACTAAGAATAATTGCCTAATTGACAGTAGGTGCATACCTTTAATATGCTGTGTGATTGTGAGATCTCTGTACAAACACCTACAAAATTAGTGGTGAATTAAAAACATACTTATTATAGTAGCAAATCAAAGTCAGAGAATCCTAGAAGTGTAAGATACAATAAGCAACATGCACAAGTAGTAGTCATTTCTACACCACTGAAATTCTATGAGCCTCACACTGTATTGGGAACTTTGCCAACATTGCCATTCAAGTATTCCAACAATTCTACAAAGCAGGTGCTACAAGCCTTCATCCTATGGACCTCTGAGAGCTTCAGTAACTTCCTCAAGCACATGGAGGCTTGGAAACCTGGGTGTGAAGTGACTGCAAGCACAGAGGTTTGTGCTGCCTTCAGGTTTGAGAAGTGAAGGAATTCAGGACAATGGCAAAATCCAGGCAGTACTAGGAGTACGCAGTGGAGGTGGCATTCACACAGGTTGGGGCATCTGCAAGTGTTGAAGCCACCAGATGGCCCAGGACACATGGAGTGACCCCTGCTCTCTCCTTCCTCAGTCCCAAACCCATTCTCCATTAAATCCATTATACTTCCAAAATATCTCTTGCAGCAGGTTATGGCTCAAGTAGTTGGGTTCCTGCCACCCACTGATGAGACTTGGGTTAACTTCCGTTTTTAGCTTTAGCCCTTGTCAGACACTGTGGGCATTTGAGGACTAAAGTAGTGGACATGATTCATATTCTCTCTCTCTCTCTCTCTGCCTCCCTCTAAAAAAATAATAAAATCCTGAGAAATTAAAAACATTTATCAGTTCACCCCCTAATCACCCCACCAAGCCCCTGTGGTAGTTTTCTATAAGAGAAGATGACACTTCACTTACTTATAACCTTTTAAAGATTATCACTCACTTTCAGATAAAGGCCTACAAATGGGCATGTCTTGGCATCATCTGGATTCTATCCCCTGTTCCGTGGTCATCACAGTCACCCCTCTTCGTCCACATCCAGTTGCACATGTCTAATGCCAAGTCTTCCACCTTAAGGCCTTTGCATGTTCAGTGTCTCTTACATGGACAGGATGGCCAAGCACAATCATGCCCCAAGGGTCCCTTACATGGATAGGATGGACTACACAATCCCAGGTGCTGGCACACCCTCCAGGAATGGATAACCTATCTTGGGCCAGGTACTTCTTGTTCACCCTTCTAATCTCTCTTCCTCAGGGATTCTCCAAATTAGATACCTTTCTTCTGTTTATGCTTCCAACATGCCCTGCACTGTTCTCTCATAGAATACATCACGGTTTCTGGCAGTATTTGTGTAATTATTTTATCAGACTCTGCCTTCCACAAAATACAGCCTCTGTGACCTCATGCATTTGATGTGGGGCCATTCCTGTTTGGTTCTCCAAACCTAATGCAGTCACCTCCTTAATGAACACCTTTGAGTAAAGGAGGAGAGAAGCTACCTGTTGAAGTCTTTTCAGAAATAACCTAAAACGTGATCTGTAAATGTATCCATGATGAAAGCAACAAAAAACAACTTTATCAGAAACTCTGAAGGGTCTTCTAATTAAAGACACATTGATTTCAATGTAAATGGTTAAAGTAAGTCCAACCATTGGTTCTCTGAAGAGAAAAACACTCAGCAACCGAGTGACCAGTGATGACTGAAGCAGCCAGGGAGCGTCATCAATTGGCCAGGGATGATTCTTCACTACCAGTGACCCAGATTTACTTCTTGAGGGTCTATTCTGTTTGTTTTCTTAAACTCAGAAATATAACTTTCTTTCCCCAAAGCAGAGAGAAATGAACTATCAAATGAGTTCAATTCAATTCCTTTCAGTGTTTTTTCCTTGTTTAATTTTGTAGTTGCTAAAGAATTTGGACCATCTCTGGCTCTAATTTGTGACCACCAATCCCACTCCAAAATCAGGAGGCCACAGGGATTGCGAAGAGCTCAGTGCCTATCTAGGGCATGTGCTTTCCAGTCTTGGTTCTGCTGCTCAGGAGTGCTCAAAACTCAGTCCACAAAATCAAGGTGGGCTGTGCCCCGAGTCTTTCTAGAATTAACTTTTTTTTAATATTTGAAGAGGATAGCATAGTTGTAGAATTTGTATTTTGCCTCTTCTTGGAGTTTATCATAAAGCAGGTTAAATCTGCAAATTAATTTTTTGTAAACAACTGGTCCATGTCTTGCCCAAATCCCATGGTAAATTATTTCTTCATAATACTTGAATAGTGAATCAGCTTTCTGGAACCTTGTCAAAATAGAGTTGTTTTTGAGCCTGCAAAGCTAAGGATCAACTTTAGATCTGTGATGTTCCCAAAGAGTATATATATATATATAGAAAACAAACAACACTGTCATATCCTACCCCCCATTAGGGTAGGGGTGAAGAAAATAATGTCATTATAGAACTCCTAGGCAGAGAAGAACTCTACCATCTTTCCTAAGTGCTTTCTCCTTTTGTTTTTCTTGCTGTATCTCTCAAAATCATATGTGGTAGAGAAGAAAGAGCACTTCTATTAAGTGCCAACCATATAGAGCAAAGAAATGAATTTCAGATAGTTTTAACCAATAAGTATAACAGCAAAACCTTTCCATTTGATAAAGCACCCAGAACAGTATACAACTTCCTAATCCAAAAATGATCAATGATATTCATGTGCTACACAACAGTGACACAGACCCCACATAAGATGGTGGTCCCCTAAGATCCGTGAGCTGATGACACTGTAGCCATCTTCACTCTGTGCTGTCTGTACAGAGAGACAGTCGCCTAACGACGCAGTTCTCAGAACACATCCTGTTGTTAAGAAAAACATGACTGTATTTAAGGCCAGGCCTTTCCTATTTTAAGCTGATTATTGTTTTCCTTCATCTATACTATGAGGCTTATGGTTTTAATTACAGATATCTTGTTTTGTTTTTCCAACACTAAAGAATCCTCGCTTCATTGTTTTTATAATAATTTATCAGGAACTTACAGGGAATATTTATGAGTATTTCCCAATGAATTATCACCTTTCCAATTTGTCTAAGACTGAATAATGCTGATAATTCCAGTGCTAAGAACTGGAAATCCAGGATAGACTATTGTAGAATTAGTGTGACTATTATCAGCTTGCTCCCAGAAGAACAGAATGAGCTTCATCTTTTCATTAAATTTTCCTGTGTGTGTGTGTATGTGTGTGTATGTGTGTGTATGTGTGTGTATGTGTGTGTGAGGGGGAGGGTTGATAAGGATGGTGATGGTAGAGAAGAAGCATCTGAATTCAGGATATGCCAACATAAGTCAACAAGTTGGAAAGGTACAACAAGCCTTCCTTTATTCTTAGCATTCATTCAACTATTTATTCAGGCATTCAGCATTACTGAGAACAGCCATTGTTCGGGTTTGGAACCCAGAGGTAAAACACACAGCACCTGTCTTCCAACAGCTGGCAGATCAGTCAAAGACAAAAATCATTACATAAATATTATTTCTATAACTGCCTTAATAAGAACCATAAAGTATAAAGCAGGAACTGAGAAAATGCACTTAGGGTGGTTGGGATCCAATGAGAAGACCTCTGTGAAAAGAAGTGACCTCTAAGCTGTCAGGGAACAAGTAGACAGCCAAGCAAGGAGGAGGAGGGAAGGGCAGACAAGTCCAAAGGCTTGTTTTCTTTTGCTTTGTTTTTGAGGACAAAGGAAGTGGTTCAGTATGGCTGGAACTGGGGTGTAGCCAGGGGCCAGCCAGAGAGCACAGAGGAAAGCAGGGTGAGTTCAAGTGACGTAGGAGTAAAGCTGAGTAGGGGTGAGGTTCTAGTCATTCTAAGGACAGGGAGCCTGTAGGGTTAGTGACCATGTGGTGTGGGCAGGAGGACAGAAGGAGTTCAGGAAGAAATCAGGTTTTCTACTTTTCTGAGAAGATTCTTGGAGACGTGTACTGAGATACAGGGCTCAGAGGCCAAGAGGCAGAGAAGATTTAAAGGATACAGAACAGCTCTATTCTGTGATTAAGGAATGTAAGCTCTTTGTAGTATAAATATAAAAGTATTTGGCCCTAAGGATTTGGGGCTCTAGAGAAAAATGTGGACTGGAGATTCAGATTTCAGGAATCATGAACTTGTCTGTGGTGGTCTGATTTATGACTCAGACAAAATATTGTTAGAAGATAAAGTCACTAAACCTAAACCCATTAAAATTAATATCCATCAAATCCTGATAGAGAAATGATGTAAAAATCTTAGAAAGGGCTCAGAGAAGAGCCAAAAACATTGTAAGATGTAAAGCAATATAATTTCTAATTGAATAAACTATAATTCTACTACAAAGAGAAGAGATAAGAGATGGTTTGACCATGATTTTAGAATCATCTTCAAATGCACTTGGAAATAACATAGAAGAATTTGTGGTTCCCCTTCTCAGATGACTTTGGTATAAACCTTGCCTAAAAGAACAGATCAAAATACAATTAAGGCTTTTGATCTCACTTGCAAATCAAAGGTTTATATTTACTTAGTTTATTATATTCTGAGTATTAAATATCTTTATGTTTTAGATTGATAGATAACATTTCTTACTGTATACAACATGCTTATATATAAATTTGTGTCTTATACAAACACACACACCTGCCATACATACTGTGTGGAACTGTTAAATCTAGCCTGTTAACAAATGGATTCATATATCACATAACAGTCTCCTTATATTTTTTAGAAATATATCATCACCAATTGTAGTCACCATGCTGTACAAGAGATGGCTTGAAATCTACTTCTCTTATATGATTGTAATCATGTATACCCTGACCAGTATCTCCTTACCTTTCTCACTACCACAGCCACCTTAGTCTCTGCTAACCACCATTCTACTCTCTACTTCCATGAGCTCAACTCTTTGAGATTCTACATGAGTGAGATTGTGTGTTATTTGTCTTTCTGTGCCTGACTTCTTTCACTTATCACAGTGCAGTCCAAGTTCATCCACGTTGTTGCAAATGCAGGATTTCATCCTTTTTTGGCTAAATAGTATTCCAATGTGTGTCTACAGCACCTTCTATGTACCCATTCATCATTGCATACCTACGTTGGTTCTGTACATCAGCTATTGTGAATAGTATTGTGATAAATGCAGGCGTGCAGATATTTCCTCTCCTTTGGATACATTCCCAGAAGTGGGATTGCTGAATCATATGATGCTTCCATTTTTAATTCTTTGAGCTACTTCCATACTCTTTACATGTCCACCAAGAAGGTAAAAGGGTCCCCTTTCTCTGCTGTGGGGAGCAACTGGGAGCAATTCGGACTAGACTAAGTTACTGGAATTAAGACTTATTCTATGCATCTGCTCTCCCACAATATGGCGCTGGGAGAGGAGAGAACAGCTTCTACACAGCTGCCTCCAGTTCAACCAATAAACAGCAGGACCTGCTCCTGATTGGAGGAGAGCAGCGTACTCGGCGTGTGGGTAGCAGAGTTGGGATTGGCGGAAGAGGACTATAAAGGAGGAGAGAGACAACATGCACCAGGAACATCTATCTGAAGGAACACCTGTGCAGCCCCCGGTGGTGTGCCACTCCCCCGCGGAAGTGGGGAAAGTGGCTAGGGGGAACCGCCCTTCCACGGAGGTGGAAGGGATGGTAGCCAACCCGGGAAGAACCAGCAGCAAACCCGGGGAGGGCCGAGCAGACGAAAGAACAGCGCAGGGTCCTGTGTCGTTCCTCCACGAAGACTGGGAGCAACACTCTGCATTCTCACCAACATGTCATCTTTTGCCTTTCTGATGATGGCCATTCTATCAAGGGTAAGGTGGTAGCTCATTTTGGTTGACTGGCATTTCCCTGATAATTGGTGATGGTGAGCGTTTTTTCATGTATATATTGGTCATTCACAGGTCTTCTTTTGAGAACTGTCTGTTCATATGTTTTATTCATTTTTTAAAGATTTATTTATTTGAAAGGCAGAGTCAAAAAAAGAGATCTTCTGCTGGCGCTGTGGCACAGTGGGTTAAAGCCCCAGCCTGCAGTGCCGGCTGCTCCACCCCTGATACAGCTCCCTGCTATGGCTTGGGAGAGCAGTAGGAGATGGCTCAAGTCTTTGGGCCTCTGCACCTGCATGGGAAACCAGAAGCAGCTCCTGGTTCCTGGCTTTGGATCAGCTCAGCTCTGGCCATTGTGGTAATTTGAGAGTGAACCAGCAGAATGGAAGACTTCTCTGTCTCTCTGGCTCTACCTCTCTATAACTGTTTTTCAAATAAATAATATAATTCTTAAAAAAAAGAAAAAAGAGATCTTTCATCTTCCGGTTCACTCCCCAAATGGCCACAATGGCCAGAGCTGGGCAAGGCCAATGCTGAGAGCCAGGAGCTTTTTCTAGGCCTCCCACGTGGGTGGCAGGAGCTCAAGCAGTTGGGGCATCCTCTGCTGCTTTCCTAGTCACATTAGCAGGGAGTTGAATCAGAAATGGAATGGTCAGCCTATGGATTGGCACCCATATAGAATGCCAGCACGCAGGTAGCAGCTTAACAGACTGTGCCACAACACCAGTCCCGTCTTTTGCCCATTTTTAAATCTAGTTATCTTTTTTGCTATTGGGTCATCTGAAATTCCTTGTACGTTTTGGCTCTTAACACCTTGTCAGATGTATAGCGGCCCCTTCTGTAAGCCGTCTTCTCATCCTGTTGTCTGCTGCCTGTGCTGTGCACAAGCTTTTTATAGAAATTATTTAAGGACTTGATGTGCAGTACTTCTAGCATTCTTGGATAAGGAAAGGCTGTATGTCCCTAATTTCATCACGGCTTTCTCAATGTTGAAATGTTTCTGTTGAACTTTTTATGAGGAAACTACAAAGACTTTCACAAACAGTAACACTGTAGAATTCTAGACATCTGAAAAATATTGTGGAGAAGATTCACTGTGGTGTTTCTACATTTTAGCTTCTCACTTAATATCTTGATGACTACAATATTCATATACTTGCCAGTGCTGTTTCCTTTTTTAAATGTTTTTTCATTATATTTGAAAGGAGGAGTTACAGAGAAAGGAAGAGATAGAGATAGAAATTGATTGATTCCATCTGCTGGTTCACTCCACACATGGCTGCAATGGTTGGGGCTGGGCCACACCAAAGCCAGGAGTCTATAACTCCATGCAGGTTTCCCACATGGGTACAGGAGCCCCAAAGACTTGGACCATCCTCCACCAATTTTCCAGGCACATTAGCAGGGAGCTAGATTGGAAATAGAGCAGCCAGGACACAAACTGATGCCTACTGCAGTGCCAGCTTAACCTCCATGCCACAGTGCTGACCTCTGCACAATGATTTGCTTAACAGTTTTTCAAATCTTTCCCATTTTTCAGTATTTTAAAAAGAAATGACATAGCCGGCGCCGTGGCTCAATAGGCTAATCCTCCACCTTGCGGCGCCGGCACACCGGGTTCTAGTCCCGGTTGGGGCGCCGGATTCTGTCCCGGTTGCCCCTCTTCCAGGCCAGCTCTCTGCTATGGCCAGGGAGTGCAGTGGAGGATGGCCCAGGTGCTTGGGCCCTGCACCCCATGGGAGACCAGGAAAAGCACCTGGATCCTGGCTCCTGCCATCGGATCAGTGCGGTGCGCCGGCTGCAGCGGCGGCCATTGGAGGGTGATCCAACGGCAAAGGAAGACCTTTCTCTCTCTGTCTCTCTCTCACTGTCCACTCTGCCTGTCAAAAAAAAAAAAAAAAAAAAAAAAAAAAAAAAAAAAAAAAGAAATGACATACTTGTACCAATACCATAAATGTGAATGTAGCATCACTTACAATTCTCTACTTATCATCATTGTTCTACACTTCTACCATGTCTTGGGTACCAGGTACATAATTTGCATTAAAGAAACAGTTTTTTCATATTTAACAACGGTTCTGAAAATTGGGTGTTATTATTATAGCCATTTCACAGGTGAGGTATTATTATTATTATGGGTATTATTATTATTATAGCCATTTCACAGCTGAGGCTCAAAGTAGTCTACCAACTTCCGAAGCCCACAGAGCCAAGCTTAGCATCCAAGACAGGATGACTCACGAGCCCGTGCTCTGTTTACTGAAGTCCTAGGAAAAGGCCACTGAGGACCACTGAGATATGCTCGTATCTCAAAGTATTAATAGCAGATTTACCAAAACTACCAACACAAGGAACTCTTTCCCCATCTCTCCCGCAGAAAAAACACCCCCAAAACTATGACCAACTTCAAGGCCTTGAGTGGCTCAATTTTTTAAAATTTACTACAAAATTTCCCAACCCCAAAAGAGGCTGAGAGTGAACATACAAGGAGCAGGGTATTGAGGTTCCTCCAGAATCCGCTAAACTGGCCAGTGGAAAGCAGCAGGAAGTGTCTGATCCACACCGACTCTTCACATAGCCCTGCGTTTTCTGGGTACAACCAACGGGGACCACAGGTGCTATTTAAACAGGCCACATGCTCCCCAGTGAATATACTATACAGCTCAAATGATATCTGCCGAGTATTCAGAATTACAGCACTAGGCAACATGATTAGATTCTAAATACTGTTGTCCCAGGAAGCCAGCCTCCTAAAGATTTCAGTACTTGCCTACTTCTAGCAAGTTTAAGCACTGGAGTGAGTTCACTCCACAAAGGGTTAACAAAGATGTTGAGGTTGTGAATCAGCAGCGCCATGGCCTGTTGATTTTGAAAGCAACCAAAAGTGTATTATGAAAACAGCAAAGAATTGAAACGGGGCAGGGCGAGTCCTGGTGTGGCCTGTGAAGTCAGTTTCCTACTTTCTTACCCCGGATTCAGGCTGTCAGTAAGATCTTGCTTTTGCTTTGTCTACCATGGAACTATCTGGACTGTTTTTCCAGCTAAGGAGAGATTTTTCTAATGCATAAACTATTTAACGGGTCCCTTGGTAGTAACTCAGATCCCTAATAAGATTACTGTAATTGATCAAATACGAAGTCTCCACTGCTTCATGGGATGCCTGCAGAGTAAATTCAAGGCATCATAACAAACAGCCCCCACCGGGACGGCCCTCTCCTCTGTGACTTGAGGGAGTTTGCAAAGGTGCTGCTGGCCCAGCTTGGCACGAAGTGCAGTCAGGTGACCCCGCGTATGATCTGGTTACTGTACTCTGGAAACAGGCAGCCCTAATCTACAGAGCAGACCCCCAGCTGTCCAGCCAAGCCGAATGCCTGCATTTGGAGTGAGAACATCAAAGCTGTTCACCTATGGGTGTGCTGCTTACTGCCCCCAAGACAGGCACATGCAGGCAAACACCAGGCACCTCTTCTGTTGCTTCCACTCTTTCTACACCTCCCCACAGAAGCAGTCCAGAAACGACAGAGCCAAGACACAGAACAAATCCTGTTTCTAGTTCAATTCTGCAAACATTGATTAAGTCATATCTTGGAATGCTTCCACCGAGAAAACTTACAAGAGGCAAAGCAACTTTTCAAAGCATAGCAAAATAAACATTTGCTCCATGACTTACTGACTTTGGCACATCTAAAATATGCACTTCCAGTAAACTTGGTGAGTTAAGGGAGGCACCGACTTCACCTTCCTGGTTGCTCAAGGCCACCAGACTGCCGGGGAGGGGGGTGCTGGACTCATTTCCACTCTCACCCTACCGCCATGGCTATTATTTGAGGCAAAGCATGTAACCTTTAGCTATTTTCGCTCCTCTAAGTGAGACAATACTGCTGGCTATCATCACAGTTCTTGGGAAAAATGCTGGACAACTGAATCTGTTCTTTTAATATAAACACTGTTTTGGTAGTACACACTGGAAAATTCACGCAGCATGTAAACAATTTGAAAATGTCAGTCTGGGATGAGGTGCTAAAACCTGTTAGTCATTTCAAGAGATTTCCTTAATTCAAGGGGATTCGTGAGAGGGGAATGGAGGCATTGGAAATCTCACATCAGAGACTTAATTCAACAGGAATTTACGGAGGACCTCGAGCCAGCCCTGCAACTAAGCTTTACGGGCAGCACAAAAGGAAGTGGGAGAGCAGGTCTTCAGGGAACTGTTTCGGGAACAGCCGCAGGGAACTGCAAGGTGCCAACACAGTGGACGCACAGAGCCCAGGGATGTACGGACTGCCTGGGAAGAGATTACTGTAAGCTAACGAGGACACCGAGGGCACATGGAAAGCAGGAGTCTAAAGAAAGGTAGGGTCTGGGAACACTTTTAGAAGGGGAAGAGAAACTTCAGACAGTGGTGGAAAGGAAAAGGAGATGAAAGCCAAGCCCCTGTGCCACCAGTGTGCAGGGCCATCCACCTGCTGGTCCCAGGCCTTGATGGTTTGGTCACTACACAAACTCCAGGGCAAAAGGCATTGCTTTGGAGAATTACTTAAGACCATGCAACTGTTCTCTGCCCTCTGCCTTTTCCCTTAAAAAATACTTAAACCAAAGCTATCCTTTTTGAGTGTTTACTGTGCTCCCAACTGTTATTTTGTTTCCTAGGACTTTAGGATAGTGCTGCATTTGGAATTTAAACTTGGGTCTGTTTCTGAATCCGTAAATCTATGCTCTAATATACTAAGACCAGTGCAACCTGGATTCTCTCTGGACATTGTGGTTTGCAGTGCACTCTCATGGATCAGGTAATCTGTTCTAACACAGAACTCTATGATACTATGCTCTGTTTGCAGTTTGCACTGTGCCTTCTTTTTATTAATTGTTGAAAAAAGATTTCTGTATTTATTTGAAAGGCAGAGATACAGAGAGGAAGAGAGAGAGAGAGAAAGGAAAGGGAGGGAGAAAGAGAAGAAGAGGGAAGGAGGGAGGGAGAGAAGGAGAGAAGGGAGGGAGGTAGAGAGGGAAGAACAGAGAGAGGGAGAGACAGATGGAGAGAGAGGGGAGAGAGAGAAAGGAGAGGGAGGGAGGAGTGGGAGGGGAAGAGGGAGAGACAGAGAGATCTTCCATCCACTGGTTCACTCCCAAAATGGCCTCAACAACCTGAGCTGGCCAGGCCAAAGCCAGGAACTTCTTCTAGGTCTCTGATATGGGTGCAGGGGTCCAAGCACTTGGGCCACCTTCTGTTCCTTTCTCAGGCACACTAGCAGAGAGCTGGTTTGGAAGTGGAGCAGCTGAGATTTGAACCAGGGCCTACATGGGATGCCAATATTGCAGGCAGAGGCTTAACCTATTCCACAATGCCAGCCACATGCCTTCTTTTAAAAAAATTATTTAACTTTGAAAAGCAGAGAGACAGGCAGATAACCAGATAGGACAGAGCTTCCACCTGCTGGCTTACTCCTTAAATGCCTGAAACAGCTAGAGCTGGGCTTGGCTGAGGCCAAGAACCAGGAACTCAATTCAGGTTCCCCATGTGGGTGGCAGGAACCCAAAATACCTGAGCTGCCATCACCTGCTGCTGTCCAAGGTGTGCATTAGCAGGCAGCTGGAACTGGAAGCAGAGCCGAGACTCAAACTGAGTATTCAGAATTACACGGGCACTTCAAGGAAGGGTATGAATGGCTGACTAGGGGCCATGGTATCACAATGTGTCATTCGCCCAAAGTGATTGGCTGTTGGTGTTAAAGCCCTGTGTTAGCATGCCCTGTCAACCCCGCCCATTGTTTAGAAGACACAAGTTTCCAGGGAACATCAAGGGCTGTGTGTCTCTATCACACTGACTGTGGGGAGGGGAGCCCAGGTGTTAAGAATGCTTGCAACAAAAGTAGAAAGAAACCAGTATGATGCCCCCTCTGGCCATGCTGCTGGCTCTGCTCTGGGCGGGCTGGCAGAGCCTGGCCTGCACCTGCACCTGCAACTGTACTCAGTGGTACAGCCCTAGTCTTTGCGTGGCCATCTCTGGCTCCCCCTTCTCCCTTGTCCTCTCTCACTGATACGGACTGGGGAGCTCCAGGGATTTCAGCCTCACTGTGGAAAGATCAGTCCATCCTACTACTGGATAGACTCAGCAAATAAGGAGGTGATGGTCCACAACGGCCCAGGCTGACCGCAGTGGTCACAGACGCTCTGGTGCCCCAGTGACATCTTGGTTTTGTAAGAGCCCTTTGCCCACACGATGGGGAATTTGTCTGAGGACGCTTTCCTCAGGATGAGTCTGCTGCCAAGTGCTGTGTGACTGCAGAAAAACTCCACAAACTCAAAAACAAGAGCACACCATGGAAAATTCTGCAGTCACATATTTCACATAATTTCTCAGACCTAAGTGAATCAATCTAAATGTTTCCTTCCTGACCCCGTAATGGAAGTGCCTAAGCTGATGAACAGAGTTTTTGAGGAAAATGTTTATATTTTTGCTCTTCTCCCATCTGTCCCTTTGTTCCATGAACCTCAGGGGTCTTTGCAGGAGGTTAAAAGGTGTTTTGCTGGACTGCCACTGTGGCACAGCAGGTAAAAATCACCACACGTGGCGATGCCGGCATCCCATACGGTGCTATTTTGAGTCCAGGCTGCTCCTCTTCCGATCCAGCTCTCTGCTCTAGCCTGGGAAAGCAGTGGAAGATGGCCCAAGAGCTTGGGCCCCTGCACCCACGTGGGATACCTGGATGAAGTTCCTGGCTCCTAGCTTCAGCCATTGAGGTCATCTGGGGAGGGAACCAGCAGATGGAAGATCTCTGTCTCTCCCTCTAACTATATCTTTCAAATAAATAAATCTTAAAAAACATTTAATTAAAAAAAGGCTTACTGCATGGCTGTGTAGAGTCACCGCTGGGATCCCTCAGTTCTCAGATTAGGTGTTTTTATCCTGTGTTTGCTCACCGAACACCTACTTTGGTCCATGATATTGAGCAAAGACATTTTACCTTCACTTTGATCCTGCAACTTTATACCGGCCCGAAGTTAAAATGAAACTTTACATACTCTAACAGTAACTCCACTTAACTATGAGAGGAAAACAAGACAAACATTCTTAAAGAGTAACTTAACGGTGCTTTTGGCAAAATAAACTCAAAATATCCTGAGGGGTAAATGCAACAAAAAAATGTGAGGATAAAAGCCAAAATTACACAATAAGATTGAGTTTAAAAGGCATTCACTTTGTGTACCAGGAATATAACAGAACTTCACTGATACACACAAAATATTCAATTCAGAAAGCAAATTTCACAAGAAACATGGAAATCAAGCAACAAAATGAAAGCAACGGAAGATGGGTGCTGAACCTCTTGCTTCCTTCCAGATGGGTGCCCTGGCTGCCTTCTCCATGAACTGGGAAACCCAACCTGCCTACCTGCCTTGGAGTTTGTCATTCCTGCCAGAAACATAGGCTACTTAGGTTTATTTCTAGGCTCTGTTCCCTCCAACACCCCCTTCCTTTGGCCCCTACCAGAACACAAGCTTCTTCAGGGCAGGCATTTTTATCTGTTTTGAGACCAGACAGATCTTCTGTCCCCTTAGTGACATACCCAAAGCCCATAAAAACATTTCCCAGAATGAAGTAGATAAATAAATAAAATTAAGTGTCTTCTGGCTTGAATGACAGTGAAGAGCATAGCTTAGGGAATGGAGGAGTGGTTGCCAGCCACTTCAGAGGCTGAGGCTTGTAAAACATGGATTGTGCTGTGCGGAAGTGCTATGTTCTGAATGCTTGTTCACCTCCCAAACTCATGGTGAAATCCTCTCCCCACTGGGCTGTATTTAGAGGTTGGGGCATCTAGGAGATGAAGACACAGGGGACCCACCCTCAGGAGGGGGACAGTGCCTTCCACAAGAGCTCAGGGGGAGCCCATTAACCCCTTTGTCTCCTGCCAGCTGAGCACACACAGGAGGCACCACCTGTGGCCTGCAGGCCCTCAACAGACACCAAACCTGCTCGTGCTGGGATCTTGGACTTCCTGGACTCCAGAACTGTGAGCAATAGTTTTCTGCAGTTTCTAAACAACCCAAAAGTGTTTTTATTGCAGGAGCAGAAATAGACCAAGGCAGGAATAACAGCAGTCATGTACTAATAATGAACATCCGTTGAGTGCTCACTACATGTGGCCATGTTTTCAGCTCACAACCTGCGAGACAGGTATGGGTACCTTTCTCACTCTATATGGCAGAGCTGGAATTTGAGCCCTGAATGGTGGTAGAGAGCACCAGCTTGCTGGTCACACAGCCAGGAAGGAGGATGATGAAGGAATATGGGTTCTGCCATGTTCCCCTTCTCACTAGGAGGTCCAGGAGTCCCTCTTTCAGAGGTCAACATCCTGGCCAAAGGCATAGCGACAATGAACACTGAAACCTTCAGTGGGGATTAACTGACAATGAGCCACACTCAGCCAAAGAACACAACTCAGGGCGTAGTGGGGAGGGGGCAGGAGAAGGAAAGAGACGTGGGTACCTGGAGAAGTACCAAAGATAAACTTTCCCAGATTCTGTTCTGAAAATGTTATCAGTATGTGTTCCACTAGTGACAATAGCCATTTCCTGGCTCGTCTATTCTTGAGCTTTGCAACAGGAGGATTAGAAGATGCAATCCAATAGAACTTTATGGATCCACACTGTTACATAATGCTATTATTATTTTCACTTTTCCTCTCGAAAAGAAGAGGTAGTAATGAATTACGACTAGAGCAAGTGATATTAACAATGGCCATTAGAAAATAAGCTCCAGTAAATTTTTAATAGCATGTGAATGTGTATGTATGTTTATGTGCACCTGCTGCATGTTCATTGTCAGCTGTAAAAAAGAGCAGGTCCCTGTTGTCATTTGCTAAATGCCACCATGAAATGTATCTATTAAAATAATATTTCCAGGGCAGCATTGTGGCGCAGCGGGGTAAGCCACTGTTTGAGATGCCAGCATCCCACATCTGAGCCCTGGTTTGAGTTCCAGCTACTCCGTCTGCACTTCCTATCCAACTTCCTACTAATGTGCCTGTGAAGTAGTACATCAAGTGCTTGGGTTCCTGCCACCCATGCCGGAGACCTGGATGGAGTTCCTGGCTTTGGAATGGCCCAGCCCAGTCTCTTGTCTTTGGTGAGTGAACTAGCAGATGGAAGATCTCTCTGTGTGTATGTGTATGTCCCTCACCCTCTGTCACTCTGCCTTTCAAATAAATAAGTAAATACTAAAAAAAATTGTATTTCCATAGCTATATTCTGTCCCAGAACATCCAAGGGCAGGAAAGTATAAGGGAAAATTATGACATCTCCCCAATCCAGTGTGCTGGTTTATAATCTCCATATATGGAAGGATATAGAATAACAATATAGAATAACAATAAATAACTTCTGCTAACAAACTGCTGGTGTTCTCTCTGCTTTTCACCAAAAGGCCCAGAAAGAAAAGAAACAGAAAGTCACTAACTGTATCTACTTTTTCTTGTTTCAGAGTCACCAAAACATTTTTTAGATTAATTTTATTGGTAAATAAAACACTTCTGAAGTTCAATAACAAGCTAATGGTCCAAGTTTGGGCAATTTTTCCCTCCTTTTAAACCATCCTGACCTTTATAGAAGCAAAAGAACAACATCTGACATTTCGCAGAAAATAAAGAAACACAATTTAGCAATTTTTATCCAATTGCCTCACACTGCAGTGTTAAGAGTTGCTCAACTCTTTCCAGACACAAATGCCTCCCAAGCAAGTTTCGTATTCTTTTTAAAATCACGAGTAAATAAACAGAAATTTTAATTAGATGAACTTGCATCTCATACTTGGCTAATGTCATCTTCTCTTCCCTGGGAAAACAAAAAGTCATGCAGAGAAAGAAACCCAAGACACACAGCACAGTGGACAATGCAGGACTTCTGTCCCAACGCTGTGCACCCTTCTGAACGGCAGCTCGAAGCAAACCCGGCCCGCAGGCCCCGACTTTCACACCATAAGAGAAGCACCTGTGAGTGCGGGATGCCGATGGTTCTTTGGATTTGCCCCGTGGTTTACGTGTACCCTTGGCCTCTTCTTCCACTTGGAACAGAAAGAGTCTGTTGGGTCCATCCCAACCACTGACCACTGGCACCGCTTCTAATGTGGGTGAAGACGGTCAACAGCCTGGTAGGAAGGAGCACTGGAGCGTGTCGTCTTGTCTGATAACTCAGCTCCTCTAATTTTCACTTCCACGGCCTACTCACAGTGTCCCCTCTGTCTCCCAGGCAGCTCACTCCCTACTGCACAGTCTTTCTACTCCTTGTCAAGCACAGCTGAGGCGGCCCGGGCCCGACACGGGCGATGCGGTTCCTTTCCCCATCTAGCACGGGTAACTGGATTTGTGTCTGCTCTGGGGCTGTGCTTCTGAGTGAGGTGGGGCCCAGTGTTTTGCACTAGCCCAGAACAAGTCCAGGACGTCTGGCCTCTCCTGCCGCCCCTCTGGGATCAGCTATGGACTTGAGGTCACTTGAGGGGACAGATCATCCGCAGGCCACCATGGGAGCTGGGGTTTGTTCCAGGCTTTTCAGACAAGGGGTCCAAGAGCATTAAAAACAATGGATTTTTTTTTAATGTTCAGCGTAGAAAATATGTCACAGACAGGCAAAGCCGGAAAGTGCCTTTTCCCTGATCCACACGGACTATGAAGGAGTTGCCTCCCAGGGAAGTCAGAGGTCGTGCCCGGCAGTGCGCAGACTGCCTGCCAACAGGTTTAGATTGGCTCACGCAGCGTTTAGAGGTTGTCTTTAAATACGTGCCAACATTAACAAATTAAGAACTTTCACATAAAAATCTGGTTACTGGCTTCTCTAGAAAAATCAGAAGATCTGGCTTAATGCTGGATCTGCTTCCTGTCTAGCAAATACATAACGGGAGCCAAAGAGTGGCTGTCCCCGTTAGACACGGCACCCTTGCCCTTCGTTGCAGGCCTGAGACCAGCCTGCTTCCAGCCCCTGGAGACACTGTGCTTGCAACCTGTGGCGTAAGCACTCAAGAACCAAGTGAGGGCCTGGTGTAAGCGACGTGACCTTGTCTACGCCTGTTTGGCAGGGTTTGGCTCCTACTCTTCTGTTTCTGCCATTCTTCTGCTGGCCTCTGAACTCTCCTGTGGCTGTACAGCCACTTAGTACTAAGAACCACTTTCCTTTGCCAAAAGGGTCAGAGAAGCCAGGCCCGGCCAAAGTGCCTCCACCCTCTGCTGTCAGTGCGCCCGTGAGTCCCATTGCTGCTATAGCCGCAGCAGACTTATTAGTGAGGAGGAGTCATAACTCAGATAATTCAGTCAAGAGTTTGCCAACGCAAAGACAAAACGTCATGCCCATGGAGAGAGTCCTGAGGACCAAAGGAGAAGTGGCTGTGGATGCTTTTGTTTTTAATGCTGGCCTACAGCTAGGCTGCAAAGCCGACACATACAAAGCATGGTGCCCAAAGTCACATAAACAAGGACTCTGCACTGTTTCCTTTGCTCTCACCTGAAACTATGGAGATCACATTTAGACTTTATCTTGGGGACAGCTGCCAGGTCTCTCCTTACGGAGGAGCAGGAGCTAGCTTTGGGTGACACTCAGCACCATAGCTAGGTGATAAGTTGATAGCAGGGAGGACAAAGACAATGGGGGAGGGGCACCTTTCCAAGTGCTCCCAGGCCTGCAGCTCAGTGCACAGCAGTGGTGTGCCTGCATTTCTTGTCCTTACAAAGCTCTGAAAACATAAGCAATCGCTCTTGGCTGGCTTCAGGATTCCCCTCTGCTATCTAGGATCCCACACAGCACCTGCCATTATGAACTACTACTAGGAAAAGGCACTGACATGAAATAGCACAGATCTGGATATGTTATTATTTCTTTTCACCCTGAAGTGGAAACTACACCAAGCCTTTATTTTGTTTTGTTTTTGTTTGTTTTTTTGACAGGCAGAGTGGATAGTGAGAGAGAGACAGAGAGAAAGGTCTTCCTTTTGCCATTGGTTCACCCTCCAATGACCGCTGCGGCTGGCAAGCTGTGGCCAGCACTGCGCTGATCCGAAGGCAGGAGCCAGGTGCTTCTCCTGGTCTCCCATGCAGGTGCAGGGCCCAAGCACTTGGGCCATCCTCCACTGTACTCCCGGGCCACAGCAGAGAGCTGGCCTGGAAGAGGGGCAACCAGGACAGAATCTGGCGCCCCGACCGGGACTAGAACCCGGTGTGCTGGCGCCGCAGGCGGAGGATTAGCCTAGTGAGCTGCGGCGCCGGCACCAAGCCTTTTTTTTAAAAAATCACATTGAACACTATTAGGTGGAATTTTTGGTTTTGCTTGATTTTTACTGCAGACTTGAATCCTTGTGTGCTGAAGGCTGGCTCCCTTTGAGGACAAGTCCTTCATAGTTATCACTGGGATTAATAACAGAGCTGCAAATGTGAGAGGGTGATCAAAATAGATAAAAATGAGAACAGGGTGAAATAGAAAACAGATGTTGAGAAGAAGGAGAAGAGAAATTCCAGCTGATGAAACATAGATGAAAATAGGAAAAGAAAGAACTGTATGCTATTTTATTAAGTATTTATTTTAAAGGTAGAGTGAGAGAGAAGGAAAGATGGGGGAAGGAGAGAGAAGGGGAGAGAGAAGGAGAGGGAGGGAGAGGGAGAGGGAGAGGGAGAGGGAGAGGGAGAGGGAGACAGAGATAAAATGAATCTTCCATCCACTGGTTCACTCCCTAAATGGCCACGCAACAGCCATGTCTGAGCCAGGCTGAAGCCAACAGCCAGGAACTCCATCTTGGTCTCTCACATGGGTGGCAGTTGCCCAAGCAATAGGGGCACCTTCTGCTGCCTTCCCAGGTGCATTAGCAGGGAGCTGGATTGGAAGCTGAGCAGCAGAGACTGCAGCAGACACTCCGTTGGATACTGGCTTCACAAGCAGCAGCTTAACGCTCTGTGCTCGGCCCCTTTATTTGACTTCAGATAGACACAAACAGTACAAATTCAGAGAGACCCTCACTGATACCATTCTCTGTGTTTGAAGGATGGCACAGGGTCTTTCACTTCCACTGGCCCACAATACATGCGATTCAGTGAGTTCCCAGCACTGTACAGTATGCAACGAGTGGGGAGTGCATGGAAGATTCCTAAGCCACACTGCTGATCACAATTGTTTCTTATGCATTTAAGGCGAATCCCATCTGCTGCTCTGAGCTAACTCCTTCAGAGTCAGTAGCATGGGAGGAGCAAGAGCACCCAAGACCATATTCTGTGGACACTCTCAGTGGTTGTCTTTGAATTTGCCCTTACAGACTGAACGCAAGTATTTGCAGTGGTTAAGGTAGTTACAAAAGAATGCTATTTTAAGAGATTTTTTTTCAAAGTTCCTTGATTTCTTTTAGTAAATCCTGTAATGATGTGGCACAAAGCTTTGCTCCTGTCACCTCTCTCTACCCCAGGACCCTGTCAATGCTATTTCCTCTCACTCTCCTATGTAAATTTCACTCCAGCCACACAAAAGTAACTGTGCTCTCCTTTCTTCTACCTGGAGCACCCATATTCTGTACCCTTTGCAGTCCAGAGCTGCAACTTTCCTTGGACAGATATTCTTGTGAACTCCTTCAACTATTGTTACTAAGCATAATTACAAATAACACCAGATGGAACCACCAACCTCACAACAAACAGTTTCACACACTTGGCCATGTTTCCCAAGCACAAATGGTCTCTGACTTTATGATGATGTGGAAGCAGTTCCCATTCAGGGGAAACTACACTTTGAATTTCAGCCTTTTTTCTGGGCTATAGATATGTAGTATGGTCCTCTCTCCCTTTTCTAAAATTTTTGTTTGCTTATTTTTTTTTGCCTCAAAGGCAGAGAACCAGACAAACCAAAAGTTACCACGCATCTGCTGGTTCACTCCCCAAATGCTACAATGGCCAGGACTGGGTCAGGCTGAAGCCAGGAGCCAGGAACTCCATCCAAGTCTCCCCCGTGGGTGGCAGGAACCCAATCACTTGAGTCATCATCACTGCCTCCCAGGGCCTGTATTAGCCAGAAGCTGGAAACATGAGCCAGACTTGGAGCTGAACCTAGGCATTGCTATATGGGATGCGGGAGTCTTGACTGGAAATCTTAACTGCTAAATGCTTGTCCTGACATATTTTCAATGTAGCATGTGGGTAAGCTGTTACATTAAAAAGAAAATTGAGATGCTGGAATTGTGGCATAGTGGGTTATTTGCAAAGCTGGCATCCATACCAGAATGCTGGTTCAAATGTCAGCTGTTTCGATTCCAATCCAGCTTCCTGCTAATAACAGAGGAAGTAGCAGAAGATGGGTCAAGTGCTTGGGCCCCAGTCATCCAAGTGAGATACGTCGACAGAATTCCTGTCTCTTGGCTGTGTCCTGGTTGAGCCCTGGCTATTGTAGTCATTTGGAGAGCAGACCAGTAGATGGAAGAGTTTGTTCTTTCTCTGCCTCTCCCTTTGTCACTCTGCATTTCAAAAAACCCTAATACATATTTTAAATAAAAAACAAAAAGCAAAGTTGAGGTTCGAAACACAAAGGCACTCTCCTGTCAATCCCGTGTCTGATGCGTTGGTGTTCAGGGAGACACATGTGAGGCATCTGAGGGAGGGGAGGGAAGGGGAGGGGAAGGGAAGGGGGGGGAGGAAAGGGGAGGGAAGGGGAGGGGAAGGGAAGGGGGGGAGGAAAGGGGAGGGAGGGGAAGGAAGGGAAGGAGAAGGGAGGGAAGGGAAGGAGAAGGGAGGGAAGGGGAAGGGAGGGGAGGGGAGGGGAGGGAAGGGGAGGGAGAGGGAGGGGAGGGAAGGAGAAGGAGAGGGAGAGGGAGGGGAGGGAAGGGGAGGGAGAGGGAGGGGAGGGAGTTGCTTACAGAGCAACTATGGAAGAAGAAAGGAGCAGAACCTCCCAGTGGCTCCTTGCTCGGGACCAGGGTTTGCTCTCACACACAGCCCCCTTCGTGGCCTGCTGTTCTGGATGTTTCTTTCACTCTCCAAGGCCCACTACTCCAATTTGAAAGACAACTGTAGCAGAGAACATGTGCACTTAACAAAGTCTACAAGAAGAATGGATGACAAAAGTAATGTTTTGATTTTATTTCCTCACACAGAGCACTGTTTGTTTTTGGAAAGTTTTGGCATAGAACCATCAAGTCCCAGCACTGGGTTGGAGACTTTCTGACTGTGTTCATTTTATAGTTGGAGAAAATGTAGTCTCCCAACAGGGTCAAAGTCACACCATCACAAGCAGGGAGCGACAGATCCACGCTTCCTGCTTCTCAGTTCAAAACTTTGCTCAGGGGTCATCATGACCCTGAAGTACAATCCATTCCTCACAAGAGATTCCATACACATCTGTTTATATTTGGGCAATATGTAATATAATTTTTTCCATTTTTTATGAGGTTCATAAAAGACTATTTTGGCTTCAAATGAAAAGAAATGGGAAAAGTACAGATTTTAAAAATAAAAGTGAGTCGGTGACCTGGCAAGTCAGTATCTCCAGCCTTGGTTCATCTGCCTGTACAATGAGGTCACTGATGCAAGATCACTAAGCCAGAGAGAATCCAGTAGAATGATAAAAAGGGGCTGTGGTGCTTTTATCTGAATCAAGAGTGGTCCGAGCTGTTTGTAGGGAAAGGAGCAAAAAGGCCATAAATGTGATGGGAGACAAAGCCGAATAGGAGCAGAAAACAAACCAGGTTAGGCAAGAACTGGAGGCAGCCATGTGTGAAGGAAGGAATACGAGAAGTGCAGGTACCAGGAGGGAAATCTCGGGCTCCTTCGGAATTCAGGTGATCAAGAGAAAGGAGAGGCATTTGGAAGAGAGAGAGGTCTAAGGGAAAGAGCAGGACCGCAATGAGATCTACAGCCACCAGGGGCAGCGGTGGCAGCCCGAAAGGATCACTGGGAACCTCCTCTGGCAGACAGAAGGGCAGAACCAGCCTCTCCCCCTCCAGACTAGGAGGGGAGGTAGGAGGCAGGAGCAGTGCTAGTGAGCTTCAAGCTCAGGAAGGCACGTGAGTTCACCAGTCCACGCGGATTCCCACACTGCTAGATCTCAGTCCAAAGTCGTACGCAATTCCTATTAACAGTGTGCGTTCCGTGCTTGAGAGAGACGAGCACATGACGAAATCAAGCACCAAGCACTAGCGCAATGTGGTTTTGTTTTGGTAGAGATGGCCTTTCTGTTTTTCTGACTCTACTTTTCCTAATAACAATGCGTAATTTATATGTTTTTGAGACATTAAAAAAACAAACACTGTGGACTCTGTCCAAAGAATAAAGTGAGAAATTACAGCACACTGAGAAAAGCCTACTGGTTGCAAAACACTGTGGCTTTTATCATTTGTACATGAATAACATACTGCAGTATGCACAAAGAAGATGGAACGAGGGTTTCCTAAGCACACTTTGGTAGAGCTAGGAGGACTTGGGTGATAGAGCCTGCAAGTCCCGAAAACTTGCAGCTGTGATTCAGAGACACATGTTCTTGAGCATCACAGCTCTTGCACTTGAAGATGAAGTTTGTGTGACATGCTCATCTAATACTTTTCTGATAATCTTGAAGTGACACTCAACTATAAGGGCCAGGACTGAGACGGGGTTCAAGTTCTAATGCCACCAGGAAGCTGTCAATCCTCACTGTTAGGGTCATCCTGGTAATGTTGAATGATATCCAAACATGTTTTCTTGGGTCAGGGTACATTTGGAAATATTATTTTCTTGGCTATTTCCTCAAAATATTAAAGTAGGCTTGGATTCAACAAATGTAAAAATAGAAAAAATTCACATAAACATGAAAAGCTTTTTGCAGATTTTTCTCCCTGCAATTGCTACTTCTTAGGCTTCTTACGAAGAAGACAGCAAACCTTTAACTGTGATGAATGAGATTCTCTAAATGCAAGAGCAGCAAAAGGCTATTACAGAAAGTTAAGTTTCTCTAAAGTATCTCATAGGAATAAACATGACATTGAAAAGCCTCCACAGGATGGCTTCCTTCCTTACATTTGGTTCAAGCATGGACACTTCTAAGAGACTCTAAGAAATGTAAATGCATTATGAATAATATAAATGTTCTGTTGAATAAACATTACTGACACAAGTACAGACAGTCCTCAACTTAACCATTACTCAACCTGGAGTTTTTCAACTTTATGATGGCACTGATTTTCACTTTCAGTACATACAGTATCCAATAAATTACAGGAGATACCCAGAACTTTATTAAAAATAGACTTTGTGGGGTTGGGTGCTCTGGTGCTGCAGGTTAAGTCACTGCCTGCAATGCTGGCAACCCATTTCAGAGTGGCTGGTTTAGGTCCCAGCTCCCTGCTAATGGACCTTGAAAGCTTGGCCCCTGCCAACACATGGGAGAGCTGAATAGAGTTACAGGCTCCTGGTTTCAGCCTGGCCCAGCCCTGGAGGATGTGGGCATTTGGGAGTGAAGCAGGAGACGGAGATCTCTCTGTTTCTGTTTCTTCCTCTTTCTATCTGTGACTCTGCCTTTCAAATAAAATGAACCTTATAAAAAATAACATGAACTTTGAGTTAGATGGTTCTGCACAACTGTAGGTTAATGTAAGTGCTGTGAAAACAGTTAAGTTCAGCTAGGCTAAGCTATGATATTTGATAGGTTAGGTGCATTAAATGCAGTTTGGCCCTGATATTTTCTGCTTTCCATGGGTTTACTGGAGATGTAACCTCTTCATAAGTGGGGGAGCACTTGCATTACCATAATAAAATAACAAGGAAGCAGACTCCCTGCAGAATCAGAAACAAACTGGCCAAATTTTCCAACTGGACTGAGGAGTGCAAAAAGCAACAGCCCTGTACAACTTCCCCCCTTTCTTCTTTTTGTAGCAATTCTGCATGAAACAAGGACAACCTTAAAGTATATCATCTGTAAGTAGATAATCCTATAATTTACAACCACTGTAAAATTCATTTAGTAAGCCTCGTCCCTCCCCAGTTCCCTGCAGTACCTAAGGTTACCCTGCAGACTCTCATCCTGGTAGGATTTAAAGGGGGCAAGTACTTGAGGGTTTTTTAATGAATAAATCATGCCTGAACATTTTAAATTTGTTTATCAATCTTCATTGAACATTGCCAAGTTGAGAAAAAAATCCTTTTAAAAATTTCCTCTAGCAGACAATCAGGTCACTGAACCAGTTCTAAAAATCAGTACATTTCTAATTCTGCACCATTCCACCTGAGATTCCCCAACTCTTGCTCGTGCTGGGGATGGAGGTGGGGACTCCGGATAAAATAACAGTAAAAGATAAATCTTCAATACAGAATTCTGCAATCACATCAAGCAACAAGTGGCTGGAAAAACACACAAACAGGAGAGAAGCAAGAGAATAAAGAAGTATAAAGAGTATTAAGAAGTAAAAAGAAAGACTTCCCAAGTACCAGCCTCCTTACTGAATTTTAGGGGACCAGGCACGCTTGGGACAACCATTCCCTGCATTGAACATGGCCAGTGAATCCAGTTTCCATTCTCTTTCTGTAATTCCAACATTTCGGATGGCTTGTCCGGCCCCAGCTGGTGCAACCACACCAAGTCTTTATCTTCTTCTATGAGTCTTTATCTTCTTCCTGGAATGAACCATTAACTGGAGAATAAAGCCAGAGACTGCTGGTGCTTTCTGAGAAATGGCAACAGCACAGTTGCTCTGCTGCTATGTCACTCTCCACCGACACCTGCTGAAAAGCAGTCTGTCCCAGGGAGGTCATGGGTGAGAATGTTCCAGAGGTTTGGAGCTCCCTTGGCCTGGCCTTGTTGAACTCAATGCATGTGGCTTTCAATTATTTATTTATTCTTTATTTGAGAGGCAGAGATACAGAGAGGGAGGCAGACACAGAGACAGAAAGAGAGATCCTGCATCCACTGGTTCACTCCTCAAGTACCTTCAGTGGCTGGGGTTGGGCCAGGCTAAAGCCAGGGGCCTGGAATTCAATCTGGTCTCCCAGATGGGAGGAAGGGCCGCAACTATGTGAGCCACGGAACATACTCACTGTGGATTCCCCAGCTAATCTGGGACCTACAGGGTATTACTGCTGCTTACCAGCTCCTCCAATCAGGAGCTTCAATTTAGCCAAACAGAGAGTGCTTTTTGCAGGGATTGGACTTTTAAAAGTTATCAATGTTAACGTAAATCGGCGTTTGTTGAAAGGTACTAAGTTTTACAAATGAAAGATAAATGAGCGGTGATTAATATGCTACTTGTGCTTATTTATGCATTTTAATTAATTTTCCTTTTTGACACATTTTAATTTGGCAAGCTTTAAAAAAAATTTATTTGAAAGAGTTACAAAGACAAGGAAAGACAGAAAAAGATCTTCCAGGACTCCCATGTGGGTGCAGGGGTCCAAGCACTTCGGCCATCTTCCACTGCTTTCCCAGGTGCATTAGCAGGGAGCTGGTTGGAAGTGAGGCAGCCAGGACTTGAACTGGCACTTAATCATACAGGATGCAGGCATCACAGGCAGTGGCTTAACCTGCGCCCCACAACACTGGCATCTCGGCAAACGTTTTTAATCAACAAGGATATACTGAATAGCTACTATAATCACCATCTCTGCTAAGGCACTGTGGTAGATATAAATAATAAGTCTCCAGCATTTCAGCCTTTCGTAGCCTAATAGAAGAGGCAATCATAATTTACAGAATCCTCGGCTCCTGTGTCACTGGGTATGTGACCTTGCCTAAGTCATTTACCTTCTCTAAGATCGCTTTTCCATGTGTATGATGGCAAGAACAAGTCCCTACCTTGCAAGTTTCTGCAGGATGAAGTAAGTACAATTCCACATAATGACCAGTAAAATGTTAGTGATATTGTTGTGATTTTTATCACAATATATATTGATGTAGAATGTACAATATATATTGATGTGTATATATATATATATATATATTTTTTTTTTTTGACAGGCAGAGTGGATAGTGAGAGAGAGAGAGAGAGAGAGAGAGAGAGAGAGAGAAAGGTCTTCCTTTGCTGTTGGTTCACCCTCCAATGGCCACCGCAGTTGGCACGCTGCGGCTGGCGCACCGCGCGGATCCAAAGGCAGGAGCCAGGTGCTTTTCCTGGTCTCCCATGGGGTGCAGGGCCCAAGCACTTGGGCCATCCTCCACTGCATTCCCGGGCCAGAGCAGAGAGCTGGCCTGGAAGAGGGGCAACTGGGACAGAATCCGGCGCCCCAACCGGGACTAGAACCCGGTGTGCAGGCGCCACAAGGCGGAGGATTAGCCTAGTGAGCCACGGCGCCAACCTTGATGTATATATTGATGCATGGTCTAACATATATGTACATAAACACATTCTGCATGGATTATGTTCTGGAATGATTCAATCAATGCATGTAAGAATTATGTTGTTATAATATTAGCTCAAATAATAAAGTAAGCTATGTATAATCTATTTAGTGTTTTTTGATATTGCAAATTTTCAAGATGAAAATTTTATTAGAGTTTAACAGTTTTTTTTTTTTTTTTTTTTTTTGGACAGGCAGAGTTAGAGAGAGAGACAGAGAGAAAGGTCTTCCTCTCCATTGGCTCATCCCCCAAATGGCTGCTACGGCCAGCACGCTGTGGCCAGCGCGCCGCGCCAACCCGAAGCCAGGAGCCAGGTGCTTCCTCCTGGTCTCCTATGCGGGTGCAGGGCCCAAGCACTTGGGCCATCCTCCACTGCCTTCCTGGGCCACAGCAGAGAGTTGGACTGGAAGAGGAGCAACCAGGACAGAATCCGGCACCCCAACCGGGACTAGAACCCGGGGTGCCAGTGCCGCAGGTGGAGGATTAGCCTAGTGAGCTGCAGTGCCGGCCAACAATCAGTTTTTACAATGAATACTCTGGTGAACTCAAATTCTTTTCTTTCTTAATTTCTGAATATGAGATTTTCTTGTAAATCTTTTCAAATGACTACCTTCCTATTCTGTACCCTTTATGCCAGTTAATTTTTTAGAATTTTGAAGGTTGATTTGCTTCCCAGGACAAATGCCACCATGCAGTGTTCTCCCCCTCTCAGCGAATGTCCTATCCTACCAATCAACATGGAAACACAAGTCTCCTGAAAAAAATCTTCAAGAAGGAAATTAATGGATGGCAATTTCATTAATTTTCTTAACTATCACATGCTGACTCAGATACAATCTACATAGGGCAGTGACCCTGTTTCTGCAATGCTTTTCTACATTGCCAGTTCATAGAATTTCCAAGACTGACACTCTGGTGTTGCCCCGAAATGTTCCACAACATTTTATATGGGATAAACAACAAGTGGTAACCAACAGACTTTATGTCTACATCAAACTTACACAGGATCAACACATAGACGATAAGGTCACTAGCTCAATGAATGTGACCTGTGACATCATCAGGCTTCCAAAGGAACTGAATCATTAGCAGTTAGCGAAGCACCGCTAACTGATTTCAGTGACATGCTAGAAAGATCGGAAGCTCAGATTATTTGTGTGAAATAACCTTAAATGCACACACAGTTATGTCATCATATTAATGTCACCAAATATTGAGTGCAGGAAATGTTAATCCAATTTTTTATGGCTGATCTGCACATACATCTTGAAAAGTAAGCCATACTCAGGCCAGCATTGTGGCGTGGTAGGTTAAGCTGCCACTTGTGGCACCGGCAGCCCATATCTAAGTGTTTGAGTCCGGGCTGCTCTGCTCCTGTTCCAGTTTCCTGCTGATGCACCTGCAAAGGCAGTGGATGGTGACCCATGTACTTGGGCACCTGTCACCCATGTGAGGGACCAGGATGAAGTTCCTGGCTCCTGGCATAAGCCTGTCCCAGAACTGGCAGCTGTGACCATTTGGGGAGATAGTCAGTGGATGGAAGATCTCTTTGTCAATCTGCCTTTGAAATAAACAAGTAAATCTTAAGAGTGAGTAATACTATCCCCAGTTCAAAGAAATTAAATGACTTTTCTATCATAAAGCTAAAAATTAGGAGGACAGAATTTGCATTCCACGCTTATTTTTGACTCACTGTTTTAGACTATTTCAAAAATTAACTTTACGGGGCTGGCACTGTGGTACAGTTGTTAAAGTTGCTGCCTGCAATGTGTCCCATATGGCCATAGCTTTGAGTCCTGGCTGCTCCACTTCCAATCCAGCTCCCTGTTAATGTGCCTGGGAAAGCAGTGGAAGGTGGCCCAAGTCCTTGTGCCCTGCCATTCAAGTGGGAGACCTGGAAGAAAAGCTCCTGGCTTCAGCCTGGCACAGCCCCGGCCACTATGGTCACTTGGGGAGTGAACCCAGCAGATGGAAGATCTGTCTCTCCTCCTCTCTAGCTCTGCCTTTCAAATAATAAACCTTCAGAAACCCTAAGTTTACAATCTCATCTATTTGGCTTCTTATTTTTCTTTCTATAAACACTGAGGCAATCATTTCTTTTTGTTCATTTATTCCTTTGTAATATTTTACATTGGTAAAACATCATGTACTTTCCCAATTATGTTCATAAACATGTATTTCTACAAGATCCTTAGAACAAAGCATAGGGCCAAAATCAGCACCAATGTTTTGGAAAATAAATATCTAAGTCTCCCAGATGCAAGGCACATGGTAGAACAGAGGGTTCCTGACATTTTTTAAAAATTTATTTGACAGATAGAGTTAGACAGTGAGAGAGAGAGAGACAGAGAGAAAGGTCTTCTTTCCATTGGTTCACCCCCCAAATGGCCGCCACAGCTGGAGCTACGCCGATCCAAAGCCAGGAGCCAGGTGCTTCCTCCTGGTCTCCCATGTGGGTGCAGGGGCCCAAGCACTTGGGCCATCCTCCACTGCCTTCCCAGTCCACAGCAGAGAGCTGGACTGGAAGAGGAGCCACTGGGATTAGAACTCTGGTGCCCATATGGGATGCTGGCGCCACAGGCAGAGGATTAACCAAATGAGCCATGGTGCTGGCCCCTGGGTTCCTGACATTTAAATTCATGCTCATTTTACTGAATCTGACAGAAGAGAATTAAATAATGTTACTAGTAAATTATGCATAGAAAAGTCCTTATAGAAATGTGCTCTCTCCAGCCCAATATTTCAGCAATACAAGAGATAACAGCAAAATTTTAGATTTTAAAAAGCCATAAATAGTAAGGCAAAGAATCTAAATGACCAGGTAAAAACCAGTCCCAAACATTACAGTTTACTCTCTCAAAATTGTTTTACACAGTGCGTATGCACCATACTTACTCAAAAGCTTGTAGGCTTGTCATTTGAAATATCAGAATTTGCTGATCTTTTCACAGGTAGAGTAGAGGTACATGGAACCCAGGAAAGCATGTTATATGGTTAAATCAACAAATATGATCCAAGAAGGTCCAGAAAGGAAATATGAAATAGAAAAAGCGTGGAGATAGAAACTGAAAGGTGGGATGGATGAAAGCAGAAGAAACAGAGGCACTTGTTTTGTAAGAATGGAGCCAGGTTTCAATAAGTACATTTGGTTGGGTCCAGCACTGTGGCAGAGTGGATTAAGCCACCACTTGTGACTCCAGGCATCCCAGATTGGAGCGCCACTTCGAGTCCTGGCTGCTCTGCTTCCCATTCAGTTCCCTGCTAACACATCTGGGAAAGCAGTGGAAAATAACCCAGGTGCTTGGGTCCCTGCCACTCACGTGGGAGACCTGGATGAAGCTTCTGGCTTTCATCTGGCCCAGCCCTAGCCATTGCAGTCATCTGGAGAGTGAACCAGTGGGTGGATGGATGGATGGATGGATGATCTCCCTCCCTCCCTCCCTCTCTCTCTCTCTCTCTCTGCCTTTAATAAATCTTTTTTTAAAAAAGTCAGTTCAAGTCCCTCATCACTCAAACTGAATTTGTGGAAAATGTTCAGATCAGATCCTGACACTTTTCAGGCAACAGTAAAAACATTGCAGTCTGAAGAACTCTGCCTGGCCAACGAATGGACAGGCTAATGAGGGGGCCAAATAAACCTCTTCATCCTCTAAGGAAGCAAGTTAGCTGCAAACAAACATGCTTCCCCACCTCCTGTGCTACTGAACACCAGACGTGGTGGCACAGCCTGATCGGGGGATTTAGATGCACCTCCTCACGCTAGCTGCTGTGATGTGTTGTTTGTGAAATTATAGAAATGCCCAGGGATATTCTGAAGAGTACATAAGGCATTCATTACTCTCCTTGGATCTTGTTTTACAAAGCAAACATAGTGATTTTCTTGGCTTCACCGATCTGGACATGGCTCTGGGACAAATCAGTGATAGAGTCCCAACCTTTCCTGGCTCCTGCATGTTTATTCCAGGGTTTCTGGGAAGAGCCTTTTCCAACTTTGGTGAATGCTTCATGTGTTGATCTCCAATGGAAACAAAGTGACACTTTCCCATTCCTGTTGGCTTTTGGGAAGCAATTGCTCAGGCAGTGTCTTGAAACAATTAGTCCTCTGCAACTGATTATTTAACAATGTGTATTTCCCAAGAGCTGTTTGCCTTCCCAAGGAAGCAGCCAGGGCTAAGTTATGTCCCCTATCTAAGCAGCCACCTGCACCGGAGCCCATTGGATGCTAACTGGGAATTCTCACAGAATAAAACTAAAGGAGGACTACTAATTTCCCTCTATCATTCCTTTGGGATGGAATCTGTACTTTTTCAAGAGCAAAACAATACACTCTATGTCTCATGATACCTCAAGGATTGTTTTCGGTTGGAATAACCTCACAAAAGATGGCTTTAGTTTTAAAACTTAAATTCAACATATATCAGCAAGAAATGCATGTAAGGCAAGGAAAGAAGGAAGAGAAAGTGAGCTAAGAAAATGAACATTATTTTGCTGTGTAAGAAAACCATTATATGTGTTCAAGGCACCCTAGTGGTCACCAACTAATAATAATAATAATAATAATAACAACAACAACACTTGATCTTAGCCAACAGGCTGAGAATAATAGTAATAGTAATAATAATAAAAAGTAGAAGCAGCTGTTCACAACTTTGAGTCCCATGTTTCCCAGCCATTTAGTGGTTTCATACGCAAGAGCTTGGAATGAAAATGGTTTCAACCAACTGGTCTTTAAATCTGAATATGACCTATATTTTTAGCTTCAAATTCTATGTTATAACTCCCTCCTCTGACACAGGGAATGGTTCAAAAACTTCCAGGGAACATCTCCAGACCAGATGCTTCTAGAAACCAGCATAAACAAATCAGTGTGGTAGCGCGGATGTGTGAGGGCTCTGGAGACCACAGACGTGTACCTGCCCTGCCCAGAGGTGTCCGAGCCCATCTACGCTCCTTTGTCTGCTCATGCATCCCAGGAAGAAAGCCTTGCAGCCTGTACTCTGGATCTGAACCTTTCCAAAGAGCAAGTTTCTAGCATCTCCAGGAAGCTCATGCCTGTTACTGCTGGCTGCTCTCCTGATCTTCCATGGGATTTCCTACATTTCAGAAAACTGTATTTCAGTGAAATCTTGACATAGTACATGCAAGAGACTTCTAGGAGAAAACCTGAAATAAATGCTGAACCAGCTGAATGTCAGAAACAGAAAATACCTTTGAGCATAATTACAGCTAGGAGTGATACGTGAAATATTTCATAATGAGTGGGGCAGAGGCAATGTAAGCCTAGTGCCTGAGGGCATCCTGGGTGCTCTCCGTCTGACCAAGCGTTAGCTTTTTACTTTTAAAAACAATTTTATGGGTCCAGCACCGTGGTGCAGTAGGTTAATCCTCTGCCTGTGGCACCAGCATCCCATATGGGCGTTGGTTCTAGTCTCGGCAGCTCCTCTTCCAGTCCAGCTCTCTGCTATGGCCTGGGAAGGCAGTGGAGGATGGCCCAAGTGCTTGGGCCCCTGCACCCACATGGGAGACCAAGAAGAGGCACCTGGCTCCTGGCTTTGGATTGGCACAGCTCCGGCCAGTGCGGCCACCTGAGGAGTGAACCAATGGACGGAAGACCTTTCTCTGTCTCTCCCTCTCACTGTCTGTAACTCTCCCTCTCAAATAAATAAATAAAAATCATAAAAAAATTTTTATTCATCTATTTTCATTTTATTTGAAAGGCAGAGAGAAAGAGACAGAGGTACAGAGATTTTTCCATCTGCTGATTTACTCCTCAAACGCCTGCAACAACAAGGGCTGTGCCAGGCTGAAGCCAGGAGCCTGGAACTCCAACTAGATCTCCCACTTGGGTGGCAAGGACCCAGCCACTTGAGGCATCACTGCTGCCTCCCAGGGTCTGCCTTAGCAGGAAGCTGGAGTTGGGAGTGGAGTTGGAACTCAGCCCTCTAATATGGCATGCAGGCATCCCATGTGGCCACTAACCATTGTGCCAAATGCCCAGCCCCAAGAGTTAGCCTCTTAACTGCTGCAAGACTGGGGAATGCTTCCAGCTTGAATGGCTGGCGCCTGGAACACATGGAGGCAGTCTGGACAGTATAAAATATTTGAACAACTCGCAGGGTCTTACCAGTGTCTGGGTATCAGCCTATGGATTATTCCATGCAAATTTGAAAATGCCATGTGCACACTCAATTCTTTTCTTTTCTTTCTTTTTTTTTTTTTAATAGAGGTAACTGGATTAATAGAACAGGAAACTTTTTAAAAAATTTAAACACAGTAATTTATTAACTTCTTGTGGCCAACGTGGAGACATTTGGTTATATGATAGATGGCAAGTATAAACCTAATAAACTGATGCCACCCTGATGAAATTTCCTGGTAGTTTCATAATGGCTCTCTGTGGGTTTGTGCAAACTTGTGTCAGTGAGGAAGACTTAGAACGCACATGGACATCTGTGCCTTTGGCCTGCCTGGCCCTGTTGCCTGCTCCCATTGTTAAGAGAATCCTTTCTTCTGGTGAGGGTTCTACTCCAGGTGAGTGCTAGGAGATCCACTTGATCCTTCCACCATTGGAGTCTGAACCTGACCCTGGCCTGGGCTTGTCTGTCACCATAGGCTTGGTTCTTGGGTGGAATGCAGCCCAAAATGTGGCAATTCAATCCCTGTTTAGGGACTTTCTTGCTGAGGAATAAGCTTTTTGTCCGCTGGGGCTGCTAAGCTGGTAGGAGATGAGTCTTGCGCTGGTATAGCCCCCATGCTTGGGAGACTCCACTCACTCAGGAGAAAGAGCCCTGTGGTGCCTGGAATTTGAGATTAATAGTCAACTAAGTGTGCAACTGCCCTTTTGCTTTTTCACGTTCCATTCCATCTCTCTTGATATGGAACACAGCACAATAAAGATGGGGATGTGTTCACCTCACGCCAAGTGCAACATGGGGAAGTTGCAAAGAAACAGTTGTCAGGAGCATGCTGACAAGCTCTCTAGGAGCTCCTGGAATCAGGAAAAATTTCCCAAGAATCAACTGCAAAGTCATTGTCTACCCTTCTGCTCACCCCTGCTACATAATAGTTTAATTATTCTTAAACAATTGTTAAGATATAAATAGAAAGGACAGACCAATAAGAAATCAAGTAGAATTTCAATTCTTGGGGAAAGAACATTTTAAGAGTTCAAGGAAGACTAATAAACAAAAATGCATATTTAGAATTATTTTTAAGTTTGCTTTTGCACCTGTGTCCACCATGTTTTATAAAATACTACATATACATTTTCTTAAATGTTCAAATATATTATAAATTTGGTAGTTCAACCTTTATCTTTCACGAAGTGATTAGTAAGTTACTGATAATAGTTCAACTGAGATTTATTTTTGTAAAATGCATCAAGTACTAAATATCCCAAAAGTAGAAATATTATCCGTAAGTGTCAGGGAACCTGTGACATATGATAGTCTTAATAAAAAATAAGGGAGTAATTGCCTCTTAGCAAAATAAAAGAGGCAAGCATTAAATACATAATACACTTTCTTGCTTACAGAAGTTGGGAAAAGCCAATAAAGAAATACAAAGACCATTTAAAAACTCAAAAACAAAAAACATTAAGTCTTCATCGAACATACCTGGAAGATCCTACTACTATATAGCCATATTCCAAAAAATGCCTAACTTGAAGACATGGACAGTCTGTAAATTAAATGAGCAACCCCAGTAAACCATGAAGAAATGATATTTTCCACGTTTCTTAATAAGCATGATTTTTAGGACTGATTCATTGAACACGTGGTATGAGGAATGTGCAAGTGTGCCAGGTACCACACAGCGTGATATAAATTGCTGCTGCTTCAGTAATGTGCCATCGACCACAGTAAGCTCCTTAAACGTGAGTTTGAAATATTTTTCACTTATGCTTGGCTTCTAAGTTCCTCTAGGAAAGAGTCCATAATTTCTTGTACGTCTCCCAGCTAAGTATCCTATAATGCTCAGCAGTCCTCATTTATTTACAAACTTCCATGAGAGCTCAATGAATGTTTCCTGTGTGTGTGGTTTCATAGGTTACAGCAACTCCCATTATAATCCCAAGGTTTACATTTATTTAATTACTGCTGACTGACTCAATTACAGATTCGAGCTGTCCAGCTTCCAGTGGATCTCACTGTTTTCTCTTTCAGTAATCCATTTCTTGATCATCTTCCAACCTAGTGTTACGTTACTCACTTTCTTCTCTCAAACTGCCGCATATCTTTTATTACTTCACCTCAAGCCGTCCGCCCATTCTCCAAAAGAAATGGCCCGGCTTCCTGCAGAGCGAGGACATCAGATCCACATGCCAACTCTCCACACTCTCCGCTCTAGAGCAGTTTTCACATTCACCAACCAGCGGCCTCTTGCTGGCCTCAGAGCAGGTCATATGTCTCCTCCAGCCTCTCACAGGCCCCGACTTTCTCTCCCCTTCCCTGTCTTTCCCACTACCTTGCCACTACACTGAGTCTCTCCTCCACTTGTCAGCTTCTCCTTTGTAAGTAAGGGAAACAAACAACAAAAAACTTCCTTTGAATCAACCAAGTTCCCTTTCTAAACTGCTGAGTCAGCATCACCAGGAGACTTGGTAGAAATGCAAATGATGCGTTCCTACCTAGACCTACTGCATCTGACACTGTGGGTATGACCCTTCCCCCACAGAATTCTGGTGCACAATACAGGTTGGGGTCCAGTGCATGGACCACCCTGCTCCTTTGTCCTTATTCTAGCTGACATCCCTGCTACCCTCGACAGGGCCAGGTCTTTCTAAAGAGTAGGCAATGACATTTTATTTCCATTCAAAATAAAAATTATTGACAAAATTAAAAACAAATCAGACCAGTGGGCAGGCATCTAGCCTAGCACTTAAGATGCCTAAGACACCTTTGTACCATAATGGAGTGCCTGGATTCAATATCCAGCTCTTGCCTCTGATTCCGGCTCCTGCAAATACACCCTATGAGGCAGCAGTGATGGCTCAGTTCGTTGAGCCCCTGCTACTTATGGGCAAGACCTGATTAAACTCCTGGATCCTAGTTTGGACTAAGGCTGGACATTATAGGTATTTGGGGAAGTGAATCAGCAGATGGGAGCTCCCTTTCTCGGTCTATGTCGGCGTGTTTCTCTGCCTGACAAACTACCCAAATCAGAACAAAGTAAGCACAACTCTGATGGTGTCCCATTGCTTAAAGGTAGAAGTGGAACCTTCTGTGCAAGGTGAACTGGCATTTGAGATGACCTGACCCTGGTTCCTTTCCCATTGCTTCTGTTCTAGTCGCCAAACCTTTCTTCTTCTCTCAAACCTTTGCTTACTCTAGACAAGGTTAATCACTTTATCTTTTTGCAGCTTTGGCTTAACATTGTATTCTCTGCTGGAAAAGCCCATCTCCAACCATACGCTCCTCATTTATTGAATGAATACTTAAGGTGTCACAAACTCAAGGGCAGGTAAGATGAACCAACTCAGTACATCAGGAGCCGCTCCAAGTCCCACATCTCCTCGAGAGGGAGCAGCATCCGTGCGAGACCTTAAATTTGCTGCCAGCCAGGTGTTGCCTTGAAAGAAAAGCTAGGCATTCAGGTTTCTGATGTGGCACTGCTCCATTTTCAAAGCTTGAAGCAAATATTGTAAAATCTAAACACCTTCCTGTGCAGAATTATGCGCCTGCTAATACACTCCATCTGCAGGCTGTAGTGTGGACCTTAATGGTAGTCAGTCCCACGAGGCCCCAGAGATGCAAGAGTGACCAGGACTGGATCTCTGACCTGATGGCTCACATTTGGGTTCAGCTCACTGCTGGCCCAGGCAGGAGTAAACTGTCCCATGCTCAGCTCTCACAACTCTGCTCACGTGGCACCTGCCGCAGCATATTCTAATGGCTGTCTATACCCTTGACTCACCAGACCCTAGAAGGACAGGGCTGACTTCTAAATCCTGATATTGGCAGCCCTTGCACACTGTTGGGTACCAACTGCTCGGTTCTAACTACAGATGGACAGAGATGTCTGCATATTAACTTGATTCCAAACCATTAAGTTCTTTTGGATTTTTTCCTTTCTCAGTTGACATTAATCTTTGATCAGGCATCATTATGTGCTCTGGCTAAAGAACTGCTCTGAAGAGCAAGCCTGAAAATGCTCTGTGTCATATTTCTGTTGTGTGCTGCAATCCCCAGTGTAGCTGTGGATGTCCACACTGACGATCTTTGCAAGGTGGTGACCAACAGAGAGATGATGTAAAGATGCTTTTGGTAAACTTGAGAAATTCTTTTAGCCCAGGATACACTGTTGGCACTTAGGAAAATAAAGAAAATCTGTTCATCTGTTACATTTGTTAATTTCAGGGAGTGACTTTTTTTCTACCTAACAAAAGCACCAAAAAGGCCAGCTTTAATTTTTGTTACCATTACACAATATCTGGTTATGCTATTGAAGCATGCTTACAAAACTAATTAAGCTGGGCATTGCTGGGCTTGGGGAATGTGAGTTCATATCTCAGTGAACCAAAATACCCAATTTTACCCAAGCATCAGACTTAAAGGGGTTGCTGAACATCACTATCTAGTTCTCTCCTCGGTGGATCTGATTTTCAAACACCGGCAGCTTCCAAATATTTGCACAAGTCATACACAGCTACCTTTGAGAGCTCCTGCTGAGAAAGTTATTTGGATGTTGTCAAGAATGGAGAGAAAATATTTCAGGTCTTCCCTATGCAGATGGTGAGCAAATTAGAATTCCAGCCATATTTCATCTGTGAAAGATTTAGCCCCCATCATCCTATTCTACAATGCTACCTGATGTGCACAGATTCACCTAAGTGTGGACACTTAACTATTTCACACTGACGCTCCATGCCTCATGTTCATTTTGGGTAATTGTGTGTCATCAGCAACCAAACTGAAAGGCTTACCTGTAGACTGTTGAAAATTACAAAGAGAACCAACATCCAGAAATGGCGGTAGGCCATGTGCAATCCTCCCCAGAGCCACGTCATAGAAATCAGGGCAAAGAGGTATAAAATCAGCGGGATTTCTAGAAATCATAAAAAAAAAAAAGAAAAAGAAAAAAGAATCAGAGAACTTTGGAAGACCATGTAGTCACACATACACCCAACATTATCTGTGGCTCCTTTCTTGTAATACTTTCTGTGCCTTGATACCCATTTTTGAGAAACAACCTTGGGAACCCCATTCTAAGGCCACATTATAGAGTCCACATTCTATCTGTTTTGCAAATGAGTACGCCTGGGGATGAGGAAGGGTGAGAACGGTTCCTCTCCTAGACTACCACCTGCTGGGCTGTTCAGGAAGTACCAGGAACCACAGCCCTGTAAATCTTTAAAGAGTGTACCATCAGAAAATGGGAGGCAGCAGTGTGCTCTAGAAATTAGCATTCCAAACAGGCATTTAAAAATAGAAAGGCTATACAAATTTTGCACATGTGCTGGAAAAACAGGAATTCATTTTTCTGACTAATGGCACCAAAAATCTATTGCTAAGTTTAGAGCAAAGATAAAATGATCCATCTACTACCATGAACACTGAGCTTACTCTATCCATTGTGTTCTTGTGTGACTGCTTCAATACTTTTCAGCTCAGACTTCTCAAAGGCCCAGAAATTCATTGCCCATTTCACTTGTCTATTTTGATTTTTCTTTGATATTTTGATTTCAGAAACAATAATCTTAGAGAAAGGCTTATAACTGGAAATGGACAAGTTACATAAGATGAAGGAAGTAAATCAGTTGTCAGCTGTCACAGATTTCACAGCACAGTTTCAAGCTGCTGAAAGACAAATTGAGGATACCACAGGATTGGACCTCTGACCTGATGGCTCACAACAGAGCCTAGAGTCCTGAGTTACCCAACAGCAAGACCCTTATGCACCATGGACAGGAACAGTTCAATACAATGGTAGAACAATTTTAAGTTGTATTTTATTTTGAAATGTTTTCAAATGTATAGAAGAGTTGCAAACGCAGTACAAAGGTTTTTTATTAAAGCGTTTGAAGGTTGTTGGCCCAATCACCCACCACCCTCTGCATACTTCAACACAGATATTCTGTAAAGACATTTTTCTGTTTTTTTTTTTTTTGTTGCTGTTGTTTTTTTTTTTTTGGCGGGGGAAGGGGCGGGGGTGGGAAGGAAATCAGTAAGAGGAAGAAGTGAGCTCCCTTTGGCTAGTTCACTCCCTAAACACTCTTGATGGCTTCACTAGACTTGGCTGATGCTGGGAGATAGGAATCAATCTAGGCATTTCAATGTGGGCTGAAGGCATTTTAATAACTAGGTCAAATGCTTGCCCCTATAAAGACATTTTCCTACATAAACACAACAAGAAATTAATGCTGTTACATTACTACTACCCTTGGATCTCATGCAATGATTCTAATAATTTCATCTGTAGAAAATCCAGATTTGCACAGCTGATGTCCCTGTAGTCTCCTTAATCCCAGATGGTTCTTTTGTGTCCTTCATGATCCTGATCCTTTTTCATAAATGTATTTACTTTTATTTATTTGAAAGATAGAGTAACACAGACAGACATACAGATCTTTCATCCTCTGTCTCACTCCCCAAATGTTGGAACAGCTAGGACAGGAGTATGGAACTCAGTTTAGATCTCCAACAGAGGTGGCAGGGACCAAGTACTTGGGCATTACCTGCTACCTCCTGGTGTGTAACACCAGGAAGCTGGAATCAGGAACTCAGCTGGGAGTCCAAGCCATGCACTCTGATAAGGGATGCAGACTTCTCACACAGCACCATAGCCAATGTGCCGAAAGCCTGCTCCTCATCCTGACACTTGTCATGATTACCAGCCAGGTTCTCGTAGCAAGTACTTAAATTTGAATCTCTTACGATGCTAAGTCTCATGCTAAGATTTAGATTACAAACTTTGGCAGAAATCACACTAGTAGTTGTGGGTTCTTCTTGTAAATTCTCTTGAGTGGCTTAAGAGAACACCCCCTTGACCAAAGGGAGTCATTTCAGTCACTAGATTAAGGCAGTGGCTGTAGATTCCCCACTGTACAGCTGGCCTTTGCAAAGGGAGCACCTTGGTCATTGCTAAGGATCTTGCATGGCATGGCTTTGAACCTGCAGATCCTTTTTCCTTGTCAAATGTTTGATGTATCCCTTTACTTATTTTTTATAAGAGGAACTCATGGGTTGCTACTTTATTTAGAGGACTATTCTCCATTACTATCATTACTTCTTTTGATAGCAAATTGCCTTTAATCTATGCCCCTTCAAAGTGCCCTCTATGCCTTTTCTTATGTCTGTACCCCTGCAGCTAGCACTTAATTAGTGGTCCAAGATGTTTCAAACTTACCCTGGGCTATCCTGCTTTCTGGGGAGCGGTATTTATTTATCTATTAATTAATTATTTGAGAGACAGCTCCATACACTGATTCTATTTGCTTGCTTGCTTGCTTATTATTTGAGAGACAGACAGAGAACTCCTATCCACTGATTCATTCCCCCAATCCCCGCAGCATCTGGGACTGGGCTGGGCTAAAAGTAGGAGCTGGGAATGCAATTCATCTCTCCCACGTAATGTGGGCGGGAACGAATTACTTGAGGCTTCACCTGAGCGGGGTGATGCATCAGAAGGAAGTTGGGATCAGGGCCAGAGCCGGGACATGAAGCCAGGTCCCCTGATGGGCACGTGGGCATCCCAACCATTAGGCAAATCGCCTTGAGGACAGTATTTATGAAGCAGGGTCTGGGGCCCACTACGATCATCGCTGTTGCTGCCCTAAGCTCTCTCAGTAGCCAGAGCTACAGAATGTACACACGTATTCTCATTCCCCAGCCCTTCTCTCTCTGGATCTAAGACCCCAGCGGATGCGGAAAACCACAGATAGTGCTGAACCTTATGCACGCCATGTTTTATCCATTCGTACATACTGCACACCCATGATAAAGTCAGTAACTTGTACTTCTCACTAAAAATCACTTTGGGGCGTCTGAATCGCTGATGTACTACCCTGTGCTTTAAGCCTAGTATTAAGTAAAATAAGGGCGACTGGAACACAAGCCCTCCGGTTCCACAGCAGCTGATTTGATGACCCAAGTGACTATTTAAGGGACTGTAATAGGTAGGTAGCACAGACAGTGTGGATATGCTGGACAAAGGGATGATTCACATCCTGGGAATGGGCAGAGCCTGATGGCACAAGATGTCATCACCCCACTCAGAACGGTGTGCAATTTAAAACTTACGAACTGTTTGTTTCAGATCAAGGTTTGTCCAGAGATTATGGAAACCACAGGAAGTGACACTGGGATGAGTGGATCTGTATATAGTTGTTGTTGTTGTTGGTTTTTTTTTTTTTTTTTTTTTTTTTTTTTACAGGCAGAGTGGACAGTGAGAGAGAGAGAGAGACAGAGAGAAAGGTCTTCCTTTGCCGTTGGTTCACCCTCCAATGGCCGCTTCGGCTGGAGTGCCGCGCTGATCAGAAGCTAGGAGCCAGGTGCTTCTCCTGGTCTCCCATGCGGGTGCAGGGCCCAAGCACTTGGGCCATTCGCCACTGCACTCCTGGGCCACAGCAGAGAGCTGGCCTGGAAGAGGGGCAACTACGACAGAATCCGGCACCCCAACCGGGACTAGAACCTGGTGTGCCGGCACCACAGGCGGAGGATTAGCCTATTGAGCCGTGGCACCGGCTAGAACTCCATATAGTTTTGTGTTAATCTCTACATATCGTGAAATTCATTAGATCACATCAATACTTCCAATTCTGACCCAATTGTTAATCCTAGTCCCTCCCATCATCGATCCTTTCTATATTTGTAACTACTTCTCTACTGGTAAGAAATCTATTTCTTATGATTCTCAATATATTTGTGTTTATCTATTTGGTGGACTCCTGTGTGTGTGGCCCATCTCCCACTGCCGCCATCCCTTCCCTTGTACAGTGGCTCCATTCTCCATCCTAGGTCTGATGCTTCATGCTGGCTGCACCCATCCCCATACAGGGATGCCCTCACAGCTGGGTTCTGATACTCACGCTGGGATGCCTTCCTGTGCATGTATATCTTGGAACTGTTTGATAGAGGAAAAGAAAGAATAAGAAAGCAAAGAATGAGAAAGGAAAAGAGGAAGAGGAAGAAGGAATTTGAGCATTTTTTCAAGAAAAGAACTTCCAACGGAGATTGTCCTTATCTTGCTTAGATATATCTTTCATTGAAGCACAACTTTATCCGAGTTACTACAACTGCATGGAGAGAAAATAATAAGTAAAAGTTGATATTGATGAGCAATTATTTAATCATTAATGCCTTTCAGAAGAGGAGGGCATATATTAAGATTTAATTTTTATAAAAATTCATTTTTGTTCAATGAAATTATATAATCGGAAAGAAGGCCAGAAGGCTCATTTTTACCTCTGACAAGAATAGGGAACTGGCTAAGCTGTGCTCACAAAATTTTTCAAAGATTAGGTATCAAGTCTGGCAATTGCATTCTTTGCTTCCACTGTGTAAGCACAAAATTCTATTTATGGCTCAGTGCAAAGTACAAAAGGACATGCACATTTTGCATGAACTGGGCACCAAATTTTCAAAATTTGGCCTGCACACTCCCCTAAGTGCCTAGAGCAAAGCCAGCACTGTGTGCTGACAGAGCTCAGTGCAAAAGCCAACAAAGCATACCAGGGTTGGCTAGAAACACCCATGGCCCATGCTTTTCTGGATCTCTGCAGAAAAGTGTGGTAGCTTGGCACCCCAGACCAGAAACTCGGCAAGGAAGAAAGCCAGTTGTAAATAACTCATTGCGTTTAACAGTAGACTCCAGGCTGGCTTTCCAGCCATGTGACAATGACTAAGACATGATTTCAGATGGGAGAAACGTGTTCAGAGACAATTCTGGATTTTGTGGGCCTGAAGCTTATAAAACTTGGTGGGAGGGAGGCGCTTCTTTAAAAACAAAAAATCACAAAACCGTAATTAGGGACAGGATCCCAGAAGGGGTCCATGCAAGGTGCGTTGAAACTTCCACAGTACTAGCACTCTGGCTGATCTGTCTCTGGGGAGGCACCATTCACCTCCCGGGGGGCCCCAGCAAAAGGAGCAGTGGTGTTGGGAGGGAGAGAGGGTGATGAAAGTTGGGTGGGGGGCATGATGTTGCTAAAGAGCTACCATGAATTGCATTTGATAGATGGAAAATTACTGCTTCATTTAATGAAAATTATTTTAGTTTCACAATTTCTAAGCTGTCATTTTACATTTGGTGAGCTGCTCATAACTTCTCTGTTTTCTCTAAATGTTTACTCGAGAAGGCATTTAGCACACTGGGAACAATTTATAATGCGGATTAATTAGCTAACATAAAGCAGAATTATTTCAGTGTTCTTAATAAAAAAGGAGGCTTCTAAAACGCCTTATTTGATACAGGAATAAGGGTACCTCTATAAAAACCATGTTGTCCAGAACATATAAAGAACTCCTACAGCTCAACAACATCAATAAACCTAAATAACCCAACTCAAAAATGGGCAATGAGGAACAGATGTTTAGCCCAGCAGTTAAGACACCAGTTATGCACCCACATCCCATATCAGAGTCCCTGGATTCAATATCCAGCTCTGGCTCCCAGCTCCAGCTTCCTGTCAATGCAGACTCTGAGAGGCAGTGGTCAGGCTCAAGTAGTGGGTTCCTGCCACCCATGGGGGAGACCTGGACTGAGTTACTGGCTCCCAGTTTTGGCCCATACTGGTCCTTGCCATTGTAGGCATTTGGGGGATACTTGGGTACAAGTGCATGCTCAGTCTCTCCAAAATGCAAGATAAAAAATGGGCAAAGGACTTATGCAAATGGACAAGAGGCACATAGAAAGATGTTCACCATCACTAGCTGTCAGGGATACAAAAATCAAAATCACAATGAGATAACTACTTCATAACTATTAAGATGGCTATTATTTAAAAAAAATTAAAAAAACTCACAGAAGATTGTGAGCGTTGGTGTGGATGTGGAAAAATTAGCACCTTTGCACATTACTGATGAGGATGCAGAATGGAGTAGTCCCTGTGGTGAACAAATTGGCGGCACCTTGAACAGTTGAACCCAGAATTACCATTTGAGCCAAAATTCTTCCAGGTATACATCCATAAAACTGAAATCATGGGCCCAAACAGATATCTGTAACACTAATGTTCATAACAGCATCATTCTCATTGGCCAAAAGATGGAGACAACTGGTATGTCCACCAACAGACAAATGGAAGAGCAAAATATGGCATTCACATACAATGGAATATTACCTAGTGCCACAGTCAGAAAGTGTCTCCCCCAACTTCATATGGTGAGACCTGATCACCAGGGATCGCAGTTAGGGAGTCAGGCATTGGGAGGTGGTTAGGTCATGGAGGTAGAATCCTTGGGAATGGGATTGGTGGTGTCGTATAAGAGGCCCCCAAAAGATGCCTTGCTCCTCCTGCCACATGAGGATACAGGAGGAACTGGGGCCTTCACCACACACTGAACCTCTGGCACTGTGATGCTGGACTCTGCAGCTACCAGAATTGTGGGAAATTGTTCCTCTTGTTTGTAAGCCATCCAGCCTATGGCATTGTGATGGCAGCCAAAGCAGGGTAAGAGACTCCAGCTTAAGAAAGAATGGAGGGGCAGGCGTTGTGGTGTAGCAGGCAAAGCTGCCGCCTGCAACGCCAGCATCCCACATGGGTGCCAGTTTGACTTGTGGTTGCTCCACTTCCAATCTAGCTCTCTCCTAATTAGCCTGGGAAAGCAGCAGAGCATAGCCCAGGGGCGTGGGCCCTTACACCCATGTGGGAGTCCTGGAGAAAGCTCCTGGCTTCAGTCTGGCCCAGGCCTGGCCATTGCAGCCATTTGGAGAGTGAACCAGGAATGGAAGATTTTTCTCTGTCTCTCCTCCTCTGTAACTCTGCCTTTCAAATAAATCAAGTAAATATTTTTAAAAAAGAATGGAATTCTGAAATATATTACAACATGGGTTATGTTAAATAAAATAAGTCAGACACAAAAGGACAAATACGTAATTCCACTTAGATGAGTTATGTAGAGCAGGCAAATTTATAGTTAGGACTTATTTTTTAATTCCATCTGTCCACAAACTTTTTGAAGTACCCTTGTATATGTGTGTACATAAATGCACAAATACATTTACATGTGTGTGTTTATATGTGGTCATACCATGTAAAAGCTAAAAGGAAAATATTGAGTTACTATTTAATAGACAGAGATTCTGTTTGAGATATGAAAAAGTTCTCGAAACAGCAGTGGTGAGGGTTGCACAGCATGGTGAGTGTTCTTACTGATACTGAGCTGAACACTTAAAGTGTAAAATTTTATGTTACGTGTATGTTGCTATTTTACATAGATTTATGTCCTGTATATTAAGGAAAGAGAAAGAAGCGTATGCTACATCAGGCTTGTGTCAAGATGAAGTTAAACCACAGGGAGAGAAAAAGAATAAAAGTGGGAAGTATTTAACTTAAATACTTAAATTAACAAGGACTCATTCGTGTAGAAAACAACGTGGTTTGAAATGGTTTTAGTTATTTCAGAAATCACTTGTTCAAAGGAAAAAAGTAACAAATAGATGTGTCAGTATTAAGGAAATCTGCTCTTGGAGTTAGCAGATCCTATCCACAATATCCCACACCTCTTTATTTTTAAATGGGAAACATCATTTCAGTGAATTTAATTGCCATTTTTTAAAGACAGTGTGGAGCTGCATTATCTGTTTTCTTCATAATTGCAGCCTTCAAGCTATGCACCAGTGACAACAATAAAGGCTCACGGTGGAAATCACCCGCCCCTTACATGAGGCTGAAATGTACTCTGTGTTTACAAACTTCTTAAGTACTGGCTTTAATTTTGCCTCAGTGACCTTCTGAGTCTAACAATGTGGGATGTGCTACCTAAACAAGCTCTCATCAACCAAAACAAGGCACACAACTGTGAAATAACGTGGAGCTAAGATATTTATGGCTCTGTTTCCAATAATACAAATGCATTATTTTTAAGTTAGCAAACAAAAAGGGATCAGAGGCCTTATTTCTAAACTCTAAGCCTTCACTCTGAAATTAACATGTTAAAGCAAAGACGATTCAGAATTCTGATCCACTTCTTGGTGAGAAAATATTGTGTATCTGAGCTTTTGAAGCAAGTGTTAATACAGGCTTACCCACAAGTGTCCTCAGCATACAACTTTATAGTCAACAGGAAGACAAAAAGACACCATATTTCATACAGTTGCCAGGTCACCACTAGGGAACTGTGGTTGGAACAGGTAGCAAGAAAGCTATGGACTGAGTTTACAAATTATCTGAAGCGGCACCTTATACCTCATTTGGGTACTGTGCATCCTAAGCTTTGTCCATGCGTACTATCCGTGGTTCCAATCTTATTTCCTTTTTGCTTCAGTATCCCTCCCACAGACTCCCCAAAGAGCTCTTGAAAGCCCATTTAGGTAACTGGGAACTCACTCTAAGTCTAGTGGCTCCTGTCTCCAGACAGAGTTGCAAATCTTCACTGCAACAGGTTAGACATGTGTATCCCAACACTTGCCTATGTGCCAGGGTCGTCACTGTTTTAGACAGCCTTGCTAAACTTGTTATCTCTAGCCTCACCCTCTTTCCAGCACTTCTGAGCCAACAATTTCCAAACTTGCATCTCCATGCCTCTGAGCTCCTGGCTTGCAGATACTCAGAGAATCTCAACGGCAGTTCTTCCACAGCTGAGTTGAGCAGCCTTCCTCCCATACTTCCACCACCACCAGCACCTTCCACACAGATGTATCCTGAGGTTCACCTGCCACACCAAACGTGCCAACAAGTCCTGTTTATTGCACCCTCTCAAATTTGACTTCTACAGTGCTTTCCAAGATGTTGCCTTTGTTGAGGAGTCTACTTGGAAGGCTTCCTGAGCAGAACTCTCTGTTCCAATTCAGCCTCCGCAGAGGCCAGCAACATCCTTGCAAAAATCTAAAAGGACTACAGAAAGTTCATGGAAAATGGAAATAAAAGATAATTTTATTCTGTATTAAAGTTGGAAATACATACCTATGAGAGCTCATGGAGAGGCCAGCATTGCAGTATAGATGCTTAAGCTGCTGCATGTGACACTGGCAGCCCATATGGGCACTGGTTCAAGTCCTGGCTGCCCCACTTCAATTCAGCTCCTTGCTAATGCCCCTGGGAAACTAGCAGAAGATGGCCCAAGTGCTTGGGACCCCTCACACATGTGGGAGTCCCAGATGAAGATCCTGGCTCCTGATTGGCCCAGTTCTGGCTGTTGCAGCCATTTGGGGAGTGAGCCAACAGATGGAAGTGCTCTCTCGCTCTCTCTCACTCTCTTCCCCTCCCCTCTGTTTCTTTGTAACTCTGCCTTTCAAATAAACAAATCTATTTTTTAGAAAAGTTTGTAGGAAAATGCCTTTCACAAACTGCCACTTGTAACACTGGCATCCCATATGGGTGCTAGTTTGTATCCTGGCTGCTCCACTTTCAATCTGGCTCCTTGCTAATGTGCCTAGGAAAGGAGCAGAAAATGGCCAAAATGCTTGGGTCTTGGTACTAATCTGGGAGACCCGGATGGAATTCCAGGCTCCTGATTTTAGCCTGGCCAGTCATAGCTGTTGCAGCCATCTGGGGAGTGAACCAATAGATAAAAGATATCTATCTCACTCTTCTCTTCCACCTCCTCTCTTTCTCTCAGTAACTCTTTCATATAAATAAATCAATATTTGGAAAAAAATAAGATTAAAAATCCTCCAACTGGCTCCGGTATCATCACAGGCAAACCTTACCACCTGCCCTCTGCCTACGTCTCCACTAATGCTCATTATTCTTTCCAGGCATTCTGAGCACACTGGGCCCCTCCCTCGGTCTTTTTTCCTACAGTCCCTGTTACATGTTTGTCTCCTTCAGTAGAGCCTATTAAGTGCACTGGCTTTATCTTATTTATATCTCCAGTCCTAGCCCATGCTCTGGCATAGGAAAGGCACCTAATTAATGTTTGTTCAATAGAAGAGTTGTTGATGGGACTTGTAATCCTCTGCGTCTACTGCTGCTTTTTTGTCTGAAGACTGAGACTTCTCTTTAAAGGAGCCCTGGAAATTGCGGGTCCAAAGATGAGGAGAAGGCGTCTCAGGGAAGATTACTCTGCAGCACTAAGTCCCAGGAAGACCGGTCCTTTATGATGGCCCCGAAGGACTGCCATCTTCCTAATAAGGCAGGGCTTCAGAGTTAAATGGATCTGCACCCACCTTCCAGAGCCTGGTGGGTGACCTCAGCCAAACTCCTTACCATTTCTGTGCCACAACTCTGGTAAATACAATGCATAACTGGGAAAATGTAGAAAGATAATTCATGCATCAATTTAACAAGTGTTGGGTGATGCTGATGGGATGAATGCGAGGTTCCCACTCCACTGTGCTGAGAGCTGGAAGCAAAGAGGGGCCAAAGCAGAGGCAGCCTCTGCCCGTGTCAATCTGCACTCCAGCGAGAGGAGCCACACACACAGGGCTCTTAGCACTGAGCCTGGCACTAGCTCAGCAAGCATTTCCACCCTGAGTCTCAGTCCTATTGTGGGAAGGGCACACGGCTCTCCACAGCCCGCTTGCATATTTGAAGTCTTGCAAAACTGCACAGTAAGGCAAGGGTGGGGAATGGGTAAGATCCACAAAATCATTTGGTCTGGCTCTGCCAAGTGAACTGCAGGCAGGACTTGAAATTCAACATGTCAATAGCAGGCTCATTTTTAAGTTGATAATTTTGTATGGCCCACAAGTAATGTTATAAATATCCAAATAGCCCTTGGCAGAAAAAAGATGCCCCACGCCTGCCAGTAAGGGAACTTGTTTAAGGTTTGTTTTACAGCTGCCATCTCCCTAACTTATGTGGTTGTAGAACTCATCCATTTACTGCGACATAATCTGAAGATCACACTTTGGGGAGGACGACTTTCAGCATCAGAATCAAGGTCCCAGCCTATTAAACTGTCATGGGAAATGTCCCAGCCAACCTCGTGCAAACGGACACTGTCCCCTGTGCTCCCAGCTCTCCCCTGACTCATTTCATTCCCAGACTCATGAACATCTCACTTACTATTCCTGTGATGGTTAACCCTGGACATTGGCTAAGAGGTGTCCAGGTATCTGATTAACCATGGCTGCTGGGGCCAGCATTGTGGTGCACTGGGTTAAGCTACCACCTGTGATGTGGCATCCCATACAGGTGCCGGTTCCAGTCCGGGCTGTTCCAGTTCTGCTCCAGCTCCCTACTAATGTACCTGGGAAAGCAGCAGAAGGTAGCCCAAATGACTGGGCCCCTGTATCCATACTGGAGATCTGGATGGAGATCTAGGCCCCTGGTTTGGGCCTGGTCCAGTCCTGGCCATTGTGGATACTGTAGAATGAAAATAAATAAACCAATCATTGTGTGTGGGGGGGGGGGGGCAACCACGGCTGCCAGGTGTGTCTGTGAGGGTATTCCCAGAGGAGAGCAGCACTTGAACTTGTGACCTGCGCAGAGGGCCCACCCTGCTGTGGGTTGGCAGCACAGGTCAACTGAAGACTCAAAGAACATAAAAGGTGGAAGAAGGCTGGCTCCTGCTTGTCCCTGCCTGCCTGAGCTGGGACGCTACTCTCTGCCCTCTGTGCCCTTGGTGCTCAGCCTGAAGACTGACTACCATCCGTGCCATCACCCTCAGCCCTCAGGCCCTTGACCTCCACCACCAGCCTTCCTGGGCCTCCAGTCTCTAGTGGCAGGCCATGGGCCATTCCCTCCAGTAGATTCATAATTTGAGGGTGTTTCAAAAAGTGCATGGGAGATGCACATTCTATTTTAATTGTGCTTTCCCATGAGCCTTTTGAAGACCCTCTTCACTGCGTATGGGTGTGTCTGCATGCACACACATCGTATTGGTTCGGTTTCCCTAGAGAACTGTAGTCTGATGGAACTTTTTTTTTTTTTTTTTTTTTTTTTAGACAGTGAGAGAGAGAGACAGAGAGAAAGGTCTTCCTTCTTTCCGCTGGTTCATCCCCCAAATAGCCGCTATGGCTGGCACGCTGCACCGATCTGAAGCACTTGGGCCATCCTCCACTGCCCTCCTGGGTCACAGCAGAGAGCTGGACTGGAAGAGAAGCAACCGGGACTAGAACCTAGTGCCGATATGGGATGCCGGTGCCTCAGGCAGAGGATTAACCAAGTGAGCTACAGTGCTGGCCCCATGACGGACACATTTGTCTCCTGCTCCATCCCGTATTATAGTGTAAGCCCACAAAACTACACTGTGCTCATCGTTGTAGGGCCTTGATAAGTCATCGGAGGGGTTGATGCTTGGTTAACATATCTCTTACAATGCCTACATCCCATCTCAGAGTGCCTGGGTTGAGTCCTGACTCCACTCCTGAACCAGCTTCCTGCTAATGTGCATTCTAGGAAGATGGCAGATGATGGCTCAAGTGCTTGGCTCTGCTACTCAAGTTGGAGACCTGGATAGAGTTTTGGTTCCTGGCTTTGGCCTGGCCCAGCCATGGATGTTGTGGGAATTTGAGAAGTGAAGCAGCAGACTTCTCTCCCTTTGAAATAAAATGAAAAAAACCTTAAAAAAAAAAAAGATGTTGCTTCAGACACCTGTATCCCATACAGGAGTGTCTAGGTGCGAGTCCTGGCTCTGCTCCTGAGTCCAGCTTTTTGCTAATGCATACCCTTGCAAGGCAGCAGATAATGACTCAAGAACTTGAGCGACCTGGGTTTGGTTCTGGGCTCCTGGCTTCAGCCTGGCCCAGCACTGGCTATTGCAGACATTTGGGGATGGGAGCTCTGTCTCCATTCATTCTCCCTCACTCCCTCTCTCTCCCTCCCCCTCTCCTCTTGTCCCCTTCAAATAAAATGAAAATAAAAATAAATAAATTAGTTGAATGAACAACTAAACCTCCCTCCCTCCTTTTCTCCCCTTCAAATAAAATGAAAATAAAAATAAATTAGTTGAATGAATTAACTAAACCCAAATTTTGGTTCAAGTCCTCATGGACTGGCTGAGAATAAGCTTTAGTTAAAGCCAGGCTCACAGCCGAACTGCATCCCCTGTAACTCCTTCCATCTCTATTTAAAGAGGAGGGGAGGTGGAAGGAGCTCTGTGGACCTCCCAGCAGGCAGAGAACAGCTTCTGGGTTGCAGAGGCTCGATAAAAAATTTAGGTCTGCAAGCTGTAGGCAAAGTTGCCTGTGAGTACCCTTCCCACAATGAGACTTCCCTGAGATTGTTTTCTAACGGGAAGGAAAAGAAAGCAAGGAAGACAACGTGAGGGGGAAGCACTTACCCCTTTCCAGAACTGACCCTGTTTATCTAAGACTGCATTGATCTCTGTCAATCCCAGGGCCGCTGGGGAGGGAAAGCAGCTCTCAACTACTGACTGTCAAGCTCTCTGACCATGAACCGCAGTAAGAAATGCATTCAATGGAATGGGCTACACAATCATAAAGGCAACTTTGAGGAAACCTGAGTTAATGTGTGACACACTTGGATCTACCCTAGTCTTCATATTCTATCCCACTCCATGCCATCCCTCCCCATCCCACTTAACATATGTTGGCAATAGAACTCATTCATTGCTGGTGGCTCAGGTCAACCTCTGCTGTAGGAGAGAATTTTGTGTAGATGGGCAGATATCTCACATGTAAAGGTAGGCACAGAAGCCTTGGGACAATGGAGGCCTCTTCCTAGCACCATGGACACGGACCTACCCTGACCCGTGCTGACACAAGTGCAGGTGAGATACTGGCTCTGCAGGTAGGGAAGGAGCCAATGCCAGCCTATGGTGCATTTCATAAGGATAAAGGGGAAGGATGTGGTCTGCCCAGGACCTGGCTGACTTAGGGCTTTCCTGGATGCTAACAGGCAGTCCGGTGTCAGTCTACTTGGAGTGATTTATTAGGGTTCCACAAAAAGGGTGAAAACCTAGAATTATGGTCTCACCCTGCAAAAGCTATGTATAATTTTCAATTTTCAGGCTATAATTTTGAATCTAAGGAGAATAATCGAGTTAGATGAGACATACCCACACGGGCCTCACAAGAACTGTTATTAGGGTAATTCTATTTGAACCACATACTTCGAAGTTGCTAGATAATATTCTACAGGGCAGGGGTGGGCAAGGATCAGCTACATCTGTGATTCTTAAGGAAAAGGTTAAATGGTCTGTTGTCTTCTGGTGAGGAGAAAATGTCTATGGGAAGGCAAATTATCATTTAGCTTCACAGCCAACACGGTGATTTTCTAGACACTGCACAAATGCTTCATAGTGAACGTTTTTAAAAGATCATAGTTCTCAAACAAACATGAAGTCAGCCATCTAACAACAGACAACTGGCTTAACCTAGTTTTGGAACTACATTACCAGTTACTCAGCCTTGAAAGAGCTCAGGACACTCATCTGCAAACATGCCCAGGCACCTAACAGCAGTTTCCAACACACTCAGCTTTTGTAATACAATGAAAGTATACAATGCATCATTAAACCTGCCTACATCTATATTTTGAATCTTGTTAGATGGCCTCATAATTTTTGGAAACTGGGTTACTTTGTATTTGGCCATGAATAGCTAGTTATATTTTATAGATAGTTTGATAGGACATCACAGAACACTCATTAAGATTTAATAGGTTCAAGTTCAACACTGAAGTCTTGAGTCAAATCTGACACAATGTCTCAGAAAAAGTAACACTACAGATAACTCTTTGTGTGCAGGAAGATATTTTTATGGGGTAGCAAATATGTCAGTTCCCACAGCTGTTTTCTGGTAGATCCTCAACCTGAATGAATGCCAGCTTACCTTGAAGCTTACTTCTATTCTTTAATATGGTTCTCTAACCATGACAATACAAATTCGTAACACAAATTTAAAATATTGATTCTTTTCACTTCTTTTGGCATGCCACTATTCTGAAAGTCTACACAAGTTTAATCCTTTGGTTCTCTGTCAATATAATTAGTTGCACCTTTTCTCTCAACAGCAATCGGATTATCAGGGCATTGTCTGGTCTTAAAAATGATGTATTTCCCAAAAGCTTTGGGTAGATGACTTACTCTCTGTTGTTAAATAACTATATTTGTGAGTTGAGAAAAGAACGTGAAACCCATGCACAGAGCTGTGTGCAGGAATTAACAGCAGTAACTGACCACAAATCAACCTAAGATCTGTATTATATAAAGGTGTGTCATCATCCATTAAACAATGGCATGGTAGCCACAGGTGCGGCAGGGATTTTTATGCATATGGGAGGGAACTAATATCTTAGAGCTCATTCTTACTAACAACCTTAGACCAAGCCCTTACAAAGAAAGAAAGGGAAACAATTGTGTTAGGAAAGAAAGGAAACTCCCAATTGAATACCATGCATATGACTCAGGGAGATGGACTCTGTCTACAACAAATAAGACCTATTTCATCAAATTTTTGTACCACTGATCAAAACAATTTGATCAAAATGATATGTACCCAATGACAGACCGTTACATTTTTTCCTATTTTTATCAATGTTCTATTCAGACTTTAATTTTTGTGAGATTTTACTTACAAGTTTGTTACTCCTTTATAGAATTCAAATCATTAATAGTTACACTGATAGTTGATATTATTTGCAAATGAAACATAGAAGTTCATTTTTGCCCTATGCACAAAACGATATATTCCCAATTTTTACAGAAAGAGGGAGAGAGAGTTACACAGATCTTCTATCTGCTGGTTCATTTCCCAAATGGTTGCAATGGCTGGGGTTAGGGCAGGCTAAAGCCAGGAGCCAGGAATTCCATTTGAGTCTCCCACTTGGGTGGCAGGGACTGAAGCTTGGGACATCTCCCACTGTTCTCCCAGGCTAGCAGGGAGCTGGATTGGAACCAGAGTAGCTGGGATTTGAACTGTCTGATATGGGTTGCTGGTGTCACAGGCAGTGGTTTAACTTGCTGTACCACATTGTCATCCCTATTTCCTCTTTTCAATTATTTGAAGAATGAGAACAGTGCACTTTCATTTAACTCTAGGTGCCATAAGTTTGACATTGACAGCTAAGAGCAGTCATATAGTTTTTTTTTTTTTTTTGATCACTGCTTTTCAATTCCCCTAAAAGGAAATACTTTGCTATTTAATTCCATCTTAAATAAGTGAGACAGATGTGCTGTATTCATTTGTTTCTGTCCTCTCATTGTTTTCTTTAAACCTGGTGGAGTTTAATCCAGTTACAAAGTTTGTGAAACACACTGTGAAAAACAAGTTTTTTCTCATGGTGGCAAAGCAGCTTTAATGTATCAAATAACCACGGATTAAGTATTTATTTGCAAACATTCTGGCACTAAGGAGAAAAAGATGGGAACAGGGAAAACACTATGCTCCGTGGTGACTAATTAAATATTAATTTAAGGGGGTGGGCCTTTGGCCTACCTGTTGAGATGCTCATTATGATGCTTGTCTCCCATATCCTAGTGCCCTGGGTTCGACGCCTGACTCTGGCTCCTGAGTCTAGGTTCCTGCTAAAGCAGACTTTTGGAGGCAGCAGGTGATGGCCCAGGCATATGGCTTTCTACCACCTGCGTGGAAGAACTGGACTGAGCTCCCAGCTGCTGGCTTCAGTCTCCCAGACATGATGGGCATTTGGAGGGTGAGCCAATGGATGGGAATGCTCGCTCTCTCTACCCCTCCCTACCTCTCAAATGAATAAATACTCACTTAGGGATCAAATACTGTTCATTTTAATTACTTATTAACTTACAACCACAATGATTTATAATCTTTACAAAACTGTAGAACAGTTTTAAATAACTCAGCAACACCTTAAATCTTTGCTATGAACCAGTTTCTACTTTTTTCTTGAAATTGACACATTCTGATAACAAATCATTATTTGCTTTCCTATGTTTTGTTAAACTAAAATAAAAGAAAAAGGTAACTTTTAAATATGAGCTGTCAGCCAGGCAAATAAAAAATGCATTAAAGTTGAAACAAATAAGATTGGGTGGGATTTATTCATTAAAAAGACAGAACAGTAGAATGGTTACAAACACAGGTCCTGGGGTGGACTGAGGGACATTTACTACCTGTGTGGACTCAGGTAAATGACTTATCTGCTCTGAGCCTCAAGTTCTCGATTTGTAGACTGAATATAATAGTAGCACCTCCCAAAGAGGTCCTGTGGATTCAGTGAGGACTTCATGGTTGAAATACAGAACAGTTTCATACCAACCTTAGCTACAGTTTGTTATTTAAGAAGTGTATTTCTGGGGTGGGTGTCTGATCTAGTAGTGAGATTACAAGATGGCAGAATAGGGATGGAGCTTACTGCTCCAGTCTAGGGGAAGATAGTTTAAAAAGAAAAAAGTGGAAAGAGTGTAATCTCGGGGTAGAGTTAGGGAGAAAGCTGAATAGAAAACTCTACGCAAATTAGAGGAACATGGTGGATCTATGAGGAGGGTGTGGATGTGCACAGTTCAGGACCCCAGCAGCTGAGAGTCTCAACACAGGCTTTGGAGAGTGAGGTGAGACCAGACTGCAGCAGCCCAAGCCACTGGCAATAGAACTGCTGAAGAGCCTGGCACATTTCTCTCTCCCCAACCACCTGGCACCGGTGTCCCCTAACTGAGAGAAGGCAGGCGCAATTTTGGACATACCAAACAGCTGTGCCAGTTTGTGTCTGCATGCCCAGTAACCAGCTGAGAGGAGATGGCCAAGTTTGGCTGGGAGACAGGGGACAGGGTGCTCATGACTGTGGGAGTCTTGTGTGTGGCACTGGGAAGACACTGTGGCTATGTGGGAGGGCTCAGGTTGTGTCTAGGTCTCTGGACAGTCTCTGTAGGTGCTCCACATGCTTGGGAATCCATGACTGACTGGTGAGAGTCATCGCTGTGGGATGCTCACATGGAGGACTGCAGGGATCCTATGTGTGGGTCTTATGGCCGGGCGGATGAATACTGCACCCACTGGGGCTAGCACCTGGGCATTGGTCTCCTTGAACAGGAGGAGGTGAGTGTGAGACTAGGCTAACAGAGCTGATCAAACCCTCACCTCTGATAAAAACAAAAGAAAAGGAGACTAACCATGCCCAACTTGGGTGTCACCTTGGACTCTCCCCTCACCCCCTCACTCTAGAGCACTGAACAGAGCTCCCTGGCCATACCCAGCACAGGCCTCTGGGTATTCACTGGAAGAGCAGATACTCCATTAATCCACAGAGAAGTAGTCCAAAGATAAAAGCCATCACAGGGAAAAAAAAAAGTATCTCTACAAATGCCTAAAAATAAATGCAGCATTCAAGAAACAAGAATAAGGAAGACAACGTAATACCCTCAAAGGAACACAACAACACTTCAACTAGAATGAGAAGATGAAGAGACTGAGCAGGAGATGGGAGGGGTGGGAGTGGGAGGGAAATTATGGGGAGGAAAGCCATTGTAATCCATAAACTGTACATTGGAAATTTATATTTACTAAATAAAAGTTAAAAAAATAAAAATAAAAAATTTTTAAAAAAAGAGACTGAAGAAATGCTGGAAATGGAATTCAAAAAATTGATCATAGGATTACTTAGAAGTAATCAGAAGCAAATCCAAGAGTTAAAGAAATCTATACATGACATGAATGAAAATTTGTCCCATGAAATTGAGATTTTTTTTTTTTTTTTTGACAGGCAGAGTTAGACAGTGAGAGAGAGAGAGGCAGAGAGAAAGGTATTCCTTTTTTCCATTGGTTCACCCCCCAAGTGGCTGCTACGGCCGGTGCCTTGCAGCTGGCGTGCTGTGCTTATCCAAAGCCAGGAGCCAGGTGCTTCTCCTGGTCTCCCATGCGGGTACAGGGCCCAGTGACCTGGGCCATCATCCACTGCACTCCTGGGCCACAGCAGAGAGCTGGCCTGGGCCACAGGAGCAACTGGGACAGAATCTGGCACCCCAACCAGGACTAGGACCCAGAGTGCCGGCACCACAGGTAGAGGATTAGCCTAGTGAGCTGCGGCGCCGGCAGAAATTGAGATTTTTAAAGAGAATTCAAAGAAATATTAGAAATGAAGAATTCAATAGGTCAAAAAAATGTGGTAGAAAGCCTTAAGAACAGACTTGGTGAGGCAGAAAAGATATCCTAATTAGAAGACAAATGTCTAGAAATTTTATAATTATACCAAAAAAAAAAAAAAGAGAAGAAATTAGAAAACTAAAAAACAGTGTTGTAGACTTATAGGATACTATCAAAAGACTTAACATACATTCCTAGGAGTGCCTTGGAAAGAGAGAATGGATTAGAAGACCTTTTTAATGAAATAAATATAGAAAACTTCCCCAATTTGGAGAAACAAAGAACTCCTAATATACATGACCAGAAAAGATCTTCACCACGACATATTATAGTCAAAATATCTACAGTAAAACATGAAGAAAAGATTCTAAAATGTGCAAGAGCAAAATGCCAGATTACTTTCAGAGGATCTCCAGTTAGACTCACAGCTGACTTCTCATCAGAAACCTTACAGGCTAAGAGAGAATGGTGAGATGTATTTCAAGTCTTAAGAGGAAAAAACTGTCAACGCAGAATACTGTACCCTGCAAAGCTTTCATTTAGGAATGAAGGTGAAATAAAGATCTTTCATAACAAAGAGAAATTGAAAGAATTTGTTGCCACTGATCTAGTCATACAGAAGATGCTTAAGGATGTGCTACACACAGAAACATAGTCATCAGGGAGTAATAGTAATCAGGGAGTTCAATACCCCACTTTCAGCAAGGGACAGATCAGCCAGACAGAAAATCAGCAAGGAAACAAGTTAATCGATAGACCAAATGGACCTAAAGGATATCTACAGAACTTCTCATCCTATATTTGCAGAATACACATTCTTCTCAGGAGTGCAGGGAACTTTCCTAGGATGATCTAGTAGTTAAGCTACCACCTGGGTCACTAGCATGCCACACTGGAGTGCCTGGGTTCAAGTCCTGGCTCTGCTCCCAGGTCCAGCGTCCTGCTCTTGTGAACTTTGGGAGGCAGCAGGTGATGGCTCAAGTGCTTGAGACACTGCCATTCAAGTAGGAGACCTGGATTGATCTCCTGGCTCCCAGCTCTGGCCTAGTCAAGGCTTGGCTGTTATAGACATTTGGAGAGCAAACCAGTAGATGAGAATTTTCATATATCCCTCATTTTGGCTTTCTTGCAAACAAATAATAAAAGAAACATTTTTTTAACCCTAAGGATATATTATATAAAATGTGATAAAGGATAAATTATATATGGGTCTTTTCAAAGAGAGAAGAGAGTGAAAGAAAGACAGCAAGAGTGCTACCATGTATTGGTTCACTTCCCAAATATCAGGTGGTCAGGGCTGGACCACGGCCAGAGCCAGAAACTTAATCTAGGTTTCCTGCTTCAATCTAGGAACCCAATTACTTGAGCCATCACCATTGCCTTCCAGGGTCTGCATTGGTAGGAAGCAGGAGTCAGAAGCTGGAGCTGGGAACTGAACCCAGGTACTTGAATATGGGACATGAGCATCTTAGCCACTAGGCTGAATGCCCACTCAATTATGTGCACTGATATATGCTTGCCTTTTTTTTTTTTTTTTTGACAGGCAGAGTGGACAGTGAGAGAGAGAGACAAAAGGTCTTCCTTTGCCGTTGGTTCACCCTCCAATGGCCACCGCAGCCGGCGCACTGCGGCCGGCGCACCGCACCTATCCGAAGGCAGGAGCCAGGTGCTTCTCCTGGTCTCCCATGGGGTGCAGGGCCCAAGCACTTGGGCCATCCTCCACTGCACTCCCGGGCCACAGCAGAGAGCTGGCCTGGAAGAGGGGCAACCAGGACAGAATCCAGTGCCCCGACTGGGACTAGAACCCTGTGTGCCAGCGCCGCAAGGCGAAGGATTAGCCTATTGAGCCGCAGCGCCGGCCTGATATATGCTTTTTTTATTTTTATTTTTATTTTTTATTTTTTATATTTTTGACAGGCAGAGTGGACAGTGAGAGAGAGAGAGAGAGAGAGAAAGGTCTTCCTTTGCCGTTGGTTCACCCTCCAATGGCCGCTGCAGCCGGCGCACCACGCCGATCCGAAGGCAGGAGCCAGGTGCTTCTTTTGGTCTCCCATGGGGTGCAGGGCCCAAGCACTCGGGCCATCCTCCACTGCACTCCCTGGCCACAGCAGAGAGCTGGACTGGAAGAGGGGCAACCGGGACAGAATCCGGCACCCCGACCGGGACTAGAACCTGGTGTGCTGGCGCCGCAAGGCGGAGGATTAGCCTAGTGAGCCACGGCGCCGGCCTGATATATGCTTTTTCATATGCGCACACACACACACACACAAGATAAGAAAAGGAAGGAGATAACTATTATAAAAGACAAACTAGGTTACAAAGAAGTTCAGGGACAGGAGTGCCTACCCATGGGTATTATCAGGGAAGCCTTTGTAAAGAAGGTATTTAGTGGGCCTTAAATAGAAGCCATCTTTGAACATGCAAATATTGAGGTTAAGGTACTGGGAATAGCACAGACAGAAGCCAAAAGGAAAATGCACAAATTAGTGTTAATCATTGGTTTTGGCTCGAGTTAGAGATCTTGAGTAGGTCATAAAGAGTCTTGAGGGCCAGGTTAAGCAACACAGAATTTTCTTACAGGAAGTGGAGAGCCACTGGAAAATGCTAAGAGGCATGGCACGATCCATACAGAGCCTCATCTCATAGAAACGTGAAGAAGCCGGATGACAGCGTGCAGGGGGGCAGCCTCATGAAGGAACTCCTGCAGGAGCCCAGGTGTGATAACTCAGGCTTGGAGCAACAGAGAGTACACAATGGCTTCTGTAATGTCAAGAGGAGACAGACACAGAAACTAGGTAAAGACAGATCTACACTCACGGCCCAGTCAGAAACCATGGGAAACTGTGCTAGAAATCCTACTTTGGTACATCTGCAGTGAGCCTCATCTCCTAGTTTTAAAAGGCATGAGTAATTTTGATGACTGGTCAGATCTGACAACCAGCAATCTGAAAGTGTATATTGGTTGCATGAAAGAAATCTCATTGGTATCTAGATTAGGAGAATAAGAAAAGATTAGAATGACAAACGAAAGGAGGGAAAAGAACTACACTGAGATCAGCCCAAGAGGGACAAAGCAGAGGCGTGAAGCCAATGGAAAATTTGTATTTCTTGAGGGTATCATGTCAGGGAGAAACCCATGTGGATGTGTCCTGGAACATTTGAAAAAGTGAGCATATGAGGGGATAAAGAAGCTGGGCTTAAATTGATAGATTTGAAAATTCTCTACCATGACATGGAAAAGGCCAGAGAAACCTCTATAGCACAAACGGTCATTTTCTGTGTCCACGGAGTCTGTGTACATGGATTCAACACATCTCAGATACAAAACACTTGAAAAATAAAACCTGCATCTGTGCTGAACATGCAGAGACTTTTTATCATTATTCCCTGAACAATATGGTACAAAAATATTTACATAGCATTTACATTATATTACATTATATTCAGTATTATAAGTAACTAGAGATGATTTAATAGGTGCTGGAAGATGTGTACTAGTTATATGCAAATCCTATGCCATTTTACCTAGGGGACTCCAGCATGCTTGGATTTTGGTATCTGATGGGGTTCTTGAAACCAATTCCCCTCGGCTACTGAGGGGTGATTGTATTTCAGGGTTATGTTGTAGGAAAAAAATGACTGACCTGGGAGTTAGCAGAAGATAAGAACAGAGTACCATGAAAACCAAGAGAGATGGACTTTTCCATGCTGTCCTTTGCAGAAGAGTGAAAGGGTAAGTACCTGGGAGAACGGACCTGTGTGTGTGGCTCCCGAAGTTACAGGTACCACAGGAAAGAGACTAAGCAAGGCACTCCCAAGGTAGGCAGGAAGTAGAAGGTGATGAGAAAAGGAAGTCTTATTAACTGCTCTTCAAGAAGTCCGTTGACGCAAAGGAGAGGGGTGGTTAGTAACTCATATAGCAACAGGATGCTGAGCAAGCTCTTTTAGGCAGCGTAAAGTGATACATGTTTTTAGATGGACAGGAAAGACCCAGAGGAGAGGCAGACATTGACGATGTCAGGCCCTTGTAGAAAAACTCAAAGAAACAAGATCCAAGACAAGGGAAAACAGAGGAAAGACTCACATGGGAGGGTTAGCTTTCCTGAAAATGAACTGTTGACCTCCTTGTCCATGATGGGAGGAAAAGTAGCAAACACTGGGAAGAACAAAGAGAAACGATGAGATGAAAATCAGACAAAGCAAGTGAGACAGCATCATGTTGTTCTTACCTCTTGTAGGGAGAGGGAGGCTGGGAGGCATTAAACACAGGACTTAAGGGCAGTGGGATCTGTTTCAAAGATTACTGAAGAATTGATTAAAGATAATCCAAGGGTTTCTGAGAAGCATTGATGACTCAGCTGAAGCTGCTCAGAATAATTTAGCATCCAGTACAGGGCATCACTAATTGGCTGATGAAAGAAAAGAACCATGTGGCACAGACTGGACCTGTGGTTGGCACAGCTGCTTGAGGAGGAAGCCAACTTGGTGAGATCAAGGCTGCCTGTGAAAGCATCTTACAAATCTCCAGTCATGGGTTCCGGTGCGGATTCTGCAAGAACAGTGACGGGTGGAGGGAAGGGAGGTCACAAGGAGGATGAACAAGTGGGAGTTGAGAGAGGAGAGAGAAGGTTGTGTTCAAGGAAGACAGTGACCCAGGAGAGCAGGGCACCAAGGAAGTGGCAACCACATAGCACGCATAGGAAGGTGGTAGGAGCAAAATGCACCGTGATGAAAGTAGGAGAAAGGATTAGGCAGGGGCATAGTGGCTTTGCAGTGCGAGAAGAAACAATTAGTTTTCACATTCTAATAGTTGACAGCTGCGATCTCTTGCAGTCATTTGCAAGGAAAATGATACTTTATGAAGCAGGCTATTTGTTATGATAAAGCAATTGCAAGAGAACTTGGCCCTGTGAAGTTCAAACTTCACCTTTGATGTGGTGTACTTGTTTTCTGAAAGATGACAATGTATCATAAAAGTGTCATTTTACCCAACTTTCTGAGTTTCACATTAGGTAAACTTAAGTATCGTCCTGCGAACCACACATATGTAAGGAAATTTAGATTAAACCACCAATTCCCTAGATTACCTGTCTCTACACTTTTTGAGAACTAGCAATCTTATTTTCCTTTATTTATGGATCTATTATTTAATGTTGTGCTAGTTAATTATCAAAGTATGATACAAACTATTATTTTGTGGACTCTATATCTTTAAAGAACTTTATAGACACATAAATTAGAAGTAACTTCAGATAATGGGAATGCAATAAGTAATAATGGGAAAAAGGCACAAACCAAGAATGCAATTCACACCTAACAACGTGCAGTGGACCAATAAAGAGCTGTGGCATATGAGGTGACTTCAGAAAGTTTGTTGGGGTGGAGGCAATGTTGTGGCATAGTGGGTAAAAGCTGCTGTCTATGATGCCAGCATCCCATTTGGGTGTTGGTTCAAGTCCTGGCTGCTCCACTTCTGATCCAGCTCCTTACTAATGTGCCTGGGAAAGCAGCAGAAGATGGCCCAAGCCCTTGGGCTCCTGTACCCATGTGAGAGACCCAGAAGAAGCTCCTGGCTCCTGGCTCAGGACTGGCCCAGCTTTTGCTGTTGCAGCCATTTGGGGAGTGAAGCAGATGATGGAAGACCTCTTCTGTCTCTCCCTCTCTTTCTTTGTGAACTCTGCCTTTCAAATAAATAAATCTTTTACAAAATAGTTTGTGGGAAAATGAAATCACATGATAAATTAATTTTGGTGTAAAAACTTTTTTGAAATCACACACAGGGTTTTCACAAAAGGTTAAGGGGAAAGTAGAGTATGTTCAATTCCATAAATGTTTCAAGATAAAACAGTCTTAAAATGACTTTTCTATTCTCTAGTCAAGTTTTACGTACATTCCTTGGCAATGGTCTAAACATAAATTCTAGAAAGACACTTGAAAAGCAGTCAGAAATTACTTTTCATTACCCAAGAGCTGAACAGAATACTTCAGTCATTCATTTTAAAAGTGCTCTTAAATCAAACATACATAATTATTTTATGTAGTGTTCAGAGAAGTAGAAAGTAATGACTCATTGGTAATCTTTTCAGGATATATAAAGAAGGATTTGAAGAGGAATAAGCACTTTCAAAAAAGTATATGCCAGGAAAATTTAAAATCAACTTGAGAAAATACACGGGAAACCCACCTACTCCAGAAATTCATAATAATTCATGATTCTCTGGATTAAACATGGCATTCCCTCTCTTCTTCTTCTGTCCCCCATGATGGACTGAGCAACTGAGAGTGCACTCAGTTGTGTCGAGTCTCCCACATGGGCTGGAGGAGCCAAGCACTTCAGCCATCAACTGCTACCTCCCGGGATGCGTTAGCAGGACACTCAATCAGAAGCAGAGTAGCCAGGACTTGAACATGGGATGCAGGTGTCCCCAGTAGCAATTAAATCCACTGTGCCATAATGCCTGCCCCTACTACTATAATTGATGCAAGTTTTGACAATGAGGTGATATGGGGTGAGGTACTATTGCCTGCATCTGTGACACCTTTTGAGATGTTGTAAGTCATCTGTGATTCTAATCATGATTCCACCATTTAACAGCTCTGCAGACATGGACGCCATTCTAAACCTGATTTCCCCGATTTTCTTGTTTGACTACAGGACTAAGAATACTTGTTTTATATAAAAAGGTAATAGTTGAATATGCAAATTTCTCAGTACAGTGTATGGCATAGGGTGAATCTTAGATGGTGATGAAGATGGTGATAATAACGATGACAATGACCATGATGTGGGCCACCAGGACCCTGGAAACTCGCACCAGCCACTCATGCAGTTCTATCCTTTAGTCTATCAACCCTCCCATACCTGTGTCCTGTCATAACCTAGGGAACCAATGTAAATTCAACTTAACAGTTTGGTATTAAAGTAACCTCTGTAGGGATCTAGATTTGCCTTCTGTATTAAGCTGAGACTGGGTAAAAAGCAGCTCACTGAGGTAAAGGGATTCAGGAAACAACAGGTCTAGATAGATCTGAGTCTGCTACAAATTATCATTACTTCTTGTTTAGCTCCATGTGTAAATCCAGGGTTTCCACAGAAATTTAAGCTTTCTCCGAACTCTATGATTTTGTTTTTTACTTTTCATGTGGATGTGCAAAGCATTAGGGAACTCCTTATTTTATTGTTCTAGGAGTTTTCATGAACAATACCCAATCCCAAATGTTGTTAAAAATAAAATTGAAGACGACAAACACTGAATGACTACATGTTGTCTTTCAGGCTCAAGGGTTTGATTGTAATCACTGATGACTGAGGCCACTGACATAAAGCTAAGCAGAGTTGGCATCCACACTGTTCCCTAACTATGTGGGAGGTGGGAGCACCCACCCCAACCACCACTACTGGCACAATGTATGAAAACTGAGCTTTGCTCATAAAGATGTCAAGTGACAGAGGCTGCTCACTGTATACCTGAGGGCTCTGGGGTTCTCCTTACGTCCCCAGGAGTTCGGTCTTTATTTTCCCTTTAGCAGTGGAACTGGGAGAAGACTGCAGACAAGCAACTCCCTGCCAAGAACATGTGAAACCTGTTCTGTCTGTCATTATGGATCCTATTACTAGGAAGATCACTGTAGCAGAAGCCCCAATTTTACTTCAAGGAGAAAAATCTGTTTCCCATTTTTATTTATAAATCACGAATGTTTCTGTAAGTAGTAGCACGTACGAGACAAGGACACATTTCTAATTTTGATATACGGGACTAACGAGCATTTTAGAATCTGGGGCGTTTTAGCTATTCATTGTACAAAATAAACAAGCATAAAACTTGTGGCTTGTAGTAATTTAGTATTTCTCACAATCCTGCAGCGTGGCCTCAGGACGGTGCTCCTCTGTGTGGTGTTATTCAGGGCATTTGCACTCCCACGTCTGGCATCAGAGCTGGGATGCCTGAAATGGCTGGAGGCAGACTGAGCGTGGCTCCCCACAGGTGTGCCCCACTTGACCAGCGTGAGGGTTCTACCACCATGGTGTCCTCAGGGTAACTGGACATACAGCGTGGCTACTGGCTTCCCAGAGAAAGGAACCTGACACTGCAAGGCCTTTAAAGGACTTTTATGGGACGATATCACTTCTATTACTTCATATTGGTCTAAGCCAGCTCACGGCTCACTCAGATTTTAAGGAGGGGAAACAGACTGCACCCCTTGACACGAGAACAGCACTCAGCTAACAGAAGGGACATGACTGATGGCAGCCGCCTTTGGAGAAGACAACACACACGCATTTCATCCTCAGGAAATGCTCCCAGGTGAGAACACGGCCCTTCCAAACACCTCAGATTCCCAGTTACCTGGCTCGAGTCACCTTCCCAATTTTACTCATTTTGGAGCTTAGGTATGCAGTTTTTAAAACAAAGGGATTTGTAATCACTTACTTCCTCTTTTTATTCAAATTAATTTTCTTCTGCTCCATGAATCATTCCTCACATTAGAACTGGCTGATGAATCAGAAAAGAGTCAGTGCATTCTAACGAGTCTAAAAGAAGAGATGAGCTTATCATTGCCAGAGATCAAAACCAAACTCGAAAATTACAGGCTTTGTTTAAAACTCTGGCTGAGACACTGAAATCCGGTTCAGGGAGCAGAACCTCACTATGACTCATTCTCACTCCGCATCTACCCACCAAAGAGGGGGAGGCAGCTGGTCAAGGTCATTGGGAGTCAATGACCTTAAGAATTTGGTTCATGGCAATCAGTCAGCCAAAGGGCTGCTGGTGTCTCAAAGGTACTGATGTCTCAGACCACCCTCAGGAGAGAACAGGGTGATGGTAGCCATCTATATCACGGGGAATATTTCATTTCCTTGCCCTTTTCTTTGTTAATGGAAGGCAGAGAGAGAGACAGACAGACAGACAGACAGACATTCATCTTTCATCCATTGCTTCACGGTTCACTCCCCAAATGCTTTCCAACAGTTAGGGCCAGGCCAGGTCAAAGTCAGGAACCAGAAGCTCCAACTATGTCTCCCACAAGGGTGGCAGGAATGCGAGCTAGCGTCCACTGTTTCCCAGGTGCAGTAACAGGAAGCTGGATCAGAAGCAGAGGAGCTGGCACTCCAGCAGTACTTGGATATGAAATATGGGTACCCCAAGTGGTGACTTAATGTGCTGTCCCTTGAACTCTCTTTTTGCTCTTCCTTTTTCTTTGGATTCCACTGAGTTCATTTGAACTCTGAAATTAAGGATGTCAGAAGCAAAAAGCCAAGGGATTGACTGATTGTTAGCTAGATTATGACCAACAAATGTTGTTGTAAAGTTGCTCCTGTTGCCGGTTTTCTTTTTTTTTTTTTTTTTTGAGATTTATTTATTTGAAAGAGTTAATAGAGGGAGGGAGAGACAGAGACACAGAGAGATCTTCCATCTGTTGGTTCATTCCTCAGATGGCTGTAATGGCCAGGCATGGGCCAGATCAAAGCTAGGCGGTGGGAGCTTTATCCAGGTCTCCCACATGGGTGGCAGGGGCCCAACCACTTGGGCCACCCTCGACTACTTTTTCCAGGCCAGTAGCAGGGAGCTGGATCAGAAATAGAGCAGCCAGGACATGAACCAGCACTCATAGGGAATGATGGTGTTGCACATGCTGGCTTTACCCACTACACCACAATGATGATCCTGTCAGGTGTATTTAATCCGCAAAGGGAGTGATTGGTTTGGAGAACAGTTCTATAGAACTTATAGAAGATTCTGGACTAATAAAATGATTGATGTGAGCTTGTCCATCACCCAAGTATGTCTGGAGCATGTGATAACTAATTGCATCTGTTCACCAAGCCTAATACTCCAAGGCAAAGAGATAATCATTCTGATTATTTTTTTAAAACTGGCATGGCTATAAAGAGACTATAAATTGAACTTTAAGTATCATATTCATTGCTAAAAATGTTTCAAACAAAAACCATTGACAATGTTTGACTAAAATTTGTCATAATGTATAACTAGAGATTTGAATTTTTGTAAGAAAAAGGGATCTATTTTATACTCGATTTAATTTGTTACTTGGGAACATATTTCTCACAATACTACTTAATACTATGTATTCTAAAAAATGTTTATCCAGTTAACAGATGCAGGAAAAATATAATTAAAGTGAAAACCATCAAATGTCCCTTTGGAGAAAGAGCTTCTTTTGAATGCATGGAACAATGGAGAATAAAGCCAAGTAAGCTTTAGACTAACGAGAACTACACTCCTCCTCGTGTGCTCAGTGTACGTGGAGTGGGGTGGAAAGGATGGGTGTCTCAGGAAAGGGAAGAGGCTGGGTACCCATCTGTGTATTGCCTTTCAAGGTTGGGTTTTCAGAGAACTTAGGTGCATCTGTTTGTACCATGGACCTGAGTGGGGCTTGTGCCACTTGTATTAAAGACATGGAATATTGGAAGAGAAGAGAGGCGGGGGGCTGGCTAGCAGTTGATTTACCTGTGCCCCATACTGGAGTGTCTGGCTCTGGCTCCTGACTCCAGTTTCCTGATAATGCAGACCCTCGGAGTTGGTGGTAAAGGCTCAAGTGGTTGGGTTCCTGCCACCCACGTAGGAGACCTGGATTGAATTCCTGGCCTGTGAGGGCTATTGTGGGCATTTGGGGAGCTCTATTTCTGTTGTCTGTCTCAAACAAATAAATATAAAAAAAAGTAGCAAAGAAAAGTAACTATTAAGTTTCTCAAAAAATACAGACGTGGGAACTTTCAAAATGTATTTAATATTTTGTTGATATACTAAATTTTTCAGCAAACCCCTGTTTTTAAAAGTGTAAATATTTATTTCATGTGTAGCTGCATTAATATTTTTGTAATTTCAGGAAGTACTCAACTATTTCCTCTTTAAAAAAATGCCTTTACTCGATTCTCTTTTCTGGCAATCAATCTATTTCTGTACCTTGTAGGGTTGTTTTCATGTTTCCTCTTTTTTATTTTTTTAAAGACTTATTTATTTATTTATTTATTTAAAAGGCAGAATTATAGAGAGAAGGAGGGAGTGAGAAAGAGATCTTCCATCTGCTGGTTCACTCCCCAAATGGCCACAACAGCTGGGGCTGGCCAGGTCAAAGCCAGGAATCCAGAACTCCATATGGATCTCCCACAGAGGCGGCGGGGGTCCAGATACTTGGGCCGTCTTTCACTGCCCTCCCAGGTGCATTAGCAGGGAGTTGGATGGGAAGCAGAGCAGCTGGGACTTAAACAGGTGCTCATACAGAATGCCAGTGTTAGATCCTTCCTCCGCTTTGTACGTTTCCTTTGTGAATTTCTGATTCTACATTCAGAGTCTAATTCCTTCATCTCTGTCTCACCCAGAGTTTATCTCAGACATTAAAATATTTTGAAAAATCGCTAAGTATCTTTTCTGAAATTATTTCACATTCATATTGATGAGTCTGTATTTTGTTTTTGCTTTTTATGTTGAAGTGTTTCCCATGGATACATCATCTTTCACATCAGGGGTCAGTTGTCAAAGTTTTTCTGTAGAGCTCCTAAAAGCTGGAAATCTTGGGCTTTGCAGGCTACACAGTATCAGAACCACAGGTACTCAACTCTCTGTTGTGAAAGCAGTCACAGGTAACACGTTATCAAATAAGTGTGGCTGGTTCTTAAAAAGTCCAAGAAACTGTAGCAACTTTGGAAAACACTTTGGCTATTCCTCAAAAATCTAAGCATAGGATCACCACACAGCCTGCAACTCCACTCCTAGGTATACAACCAACAGAAAGGAAAACCTGTTCATTACCAAACCTTGTACGTGAATGCCGCTGGCAGCATTATGCATTACAGCCCAAATTTGAAAACAACCTAAATTTCCATCCAGCGATCAATGGATGGATGAAGCATAGTGCATCCACACAGGGGACTATTACTTGGTGGGAAAATGAACTTGATCGTCATATAACATAGATGAACTGTGATTACGTGCACACAGTGAAAGAAGCCAGTCACTGCAGACCAGAAGTTTATGATCCTATTATATGAAATGTGCAGAAGGGAACAATCTATAGATACAGAGAGTTGATTCATGGTTGCCTAGGGCTCTGAGGAGTGAAGGAGGGGGAATGACTGCCACTGGGTATGAGGTTACTTTGGGGATGATTATAGGGATAGTTACACAACTATATGAATGTACTAAAATCCATTGAATTGTACCATTTAAACAGACAGACTTTATGGTATATAAGTTACATCTGGGGGCTGGCGCTGTGGCATAGCGAGTAAAGCTGCCGCCTGCTGTGCTGGCATCCCATATGGGGACCGGTTTGAGTCCCGGCTACTCCTCTTTGATGCAGCTCTCTGCTTTTCCTGGGAAAGCAGTAGAAGATGGCCCAAGTGCTTGGGCCCCTGCACCCACACGGGAGACCTTGAAAGGGCTCCTGGCTTCTGATCAGCTCAGTTCTGGCTGTCACGGTCATTTGGGGAGCGAACCAGCAGAATGGAAGACCTCTCTCTCTGTCTCTGGCTCTACCTCTCTCTGTAACTCTGCCTTTCAAATAAATAAAAATAAATCTTTAAAAAATAAACTACACCTGCATGAAGCTGTTAAAGGAGATGAAAGGGAAAACAGACTGGAGAGAGTCCTGTAAGGCAGCCGTTCCCGATCCCAACACACTCGGTCTAAGTCATTTACGGGTCATTCTATGTTCTGGCTTAAATTCCTGTCACTGATTGCTGGCTTTCATGTCTGTCTTTGCTGGTTTTCTGTCTGGCTTAGATCTTTTAATACTGCAATTGATTTTGAGTATAAAGCATCTGTGCCTCTGCATTTTCTCCTCCCCCCTTTCTCTTTCTCTAGCTACCTTTTGTTTCAAAACGCTTTTATCATTGCAGCACTCAGGTACCCTGTGCTGTTGCTCTCAGTCCGAAAGAGAACGACTTTGATGCTGAGGGCCTTCTGTCTGCACGGTGCTGTGTGGATGTGGTAGACACAGTCTGTGAACCCTAAAGAGCTTGGTCCAGGTACTGACTGAGATGCGTTCTCTGCCTTCTCTGTGGGTTCCCAGGTAATCCTTTCTCTGGAGGAACCAATACTGTATTAAGGAAATCAACCACCACACACAAAAAAAAGTCACCAACCCATTCTCAGACAAGTATTACAACGACAGGAGGAAAAGTGCTTTACAGGCAGGGGTTGGGGGGTCAGTAATGCTTATTCAGTGTGGCTCTGTAAAGAGGTGATTCCGAAGGCTTCACACAAGAAATAGGGCAGTTCTGGAGTTTTTGAAGAAGAGTGAAAGGGAAACCCGAGGAATTAACTTGTGTCTGTCGAATAGGATAATGTAGCTTAGATTTTGGGTTATGTTGGCCAGCTTTGGGAAGCTGATGAGACCCTTCTACTTCCTCACTCATCTACACATTCCCACTTAGTGAACACACGGGTTTTATCAACTAAGGATGAGGAGCTGAAGTAGAGGTTTCCTTATGTGAATGAAGATCAGGCGATTTTACGAAAAGTAATTAGAATCACACAGTAAGAATGCAAGATAAATAATAACATGAAAATGAAAAGCCAGCCAGGGCTCAGCTGTGGGGATTCTGGAAGTCCAAAGAGACTGGACTTTTCTTTTGGGCAATGTGAGAGACCTTGAACGGTATAAATGCTAAATACGGAAGAATCCACTAATGCAATGGAGAAGAAAAAGACTAGAACCACAGAGACCAAGGAAGCAGATGCTGCAAGAGTCTGTATGGAATAATGACTATTACCTGAGTTGTTGTGGGAATAGGGGAATAAGAAATATAAATATTCTTTATTTGAAAAGCTACACAACAGTCAGGCTTCCACTAATATCTCACTGCAACAGAGGGTTCCCGAGCTGAGGCACAACCATGCTGGAAGTTTTAGCACCCTGGCCAGTGCTTGAGGGCCATGTTTTCCAGATTACTGTGGTACTGTTTTGTCAACTTGATCAATGACAGATCACATTCAAGGCATAAGGGGCCATTTAGGCCTTCAAAGGATTAACCTACTATGTTGGGTACTTATGTTATCACCACTGAAAATAGGAAAACATTGGTTTGTTCTGTTTTATACATAAACCTAAACAAATCTTTTCATTTAAAGAAAGAAACCTTTCTCTACAAAGCAGAATATGCATTTTAACAAAATGAGTCCCAAGTTTAATAAAAGCATAGTTTCTATATACATTCTATGTTCCATGAAAAAGGAGGATTTCTATATTATGTAAGCATTAAATTAAAATTAATCATAACCTAGTGTAGTATTCTGCCTACACAGAGATGGCCCAGTAATGAGAGAATTGAAAAAAGATGGATAATTCTATCCTACAAACTAGCCTACAAATCAATACAAAAAAGAATAGCTTCTCTTCATATTATAATGAAATTCTTCCCTGCCTCAGTTACGTTAGAGTGATATCCTATAAATGGAAATGCATATTAAGTCCCTAGTCATACATTAGAGACTCTTATAGGGACTTTCTATATGTGCAGTCTTCAGAAAGCTCAGGGAAACACATGTTCTGGAAAAAATATGGCTGGCTTTCAAAAATTTTGCACCCAAATGAACTTGCACTAATCTGTTGTAACATATACAAACAGGAGCTGGTTTGAGGCATGAAGAAGGATAAGACATGAGCTTAAAAATGGCCTTAAAAAGAACATGAATTCTGGTAAAACTGAAGTAACAATAAACATTGAATTTATAGTAAATCTCAGGTGGAAAACAGGTGAAATCACTGACGCTTTACAAAAACCCACAGGGGCAGCACTCCAAAGAAATCAGCAGTTTGCAAGCAGATAATTCATTACAAGGAAGGATGAGAAGATACTGAAGAGGAAGTCCACCATGGCAGACCATCTACGTCATTTGCAAGAAAAAAAAAAACAAAAACAAATATTGCTCATGCCCTAACTTAAGAGAGCCAATGGTTAACAGCAAAACAATAGCCATATCATAGACATCTCAACTGGTTCAGCTAACACAATCCTGGCTGAACAATCAAAGTGGAGCAAACTTTCTGCTTGATGGAGGCCAAGACAATTACACCCAGGTCGGCTGCAGACAAAAGCAGAGCTTTCAGTGTACACTTGAAACAAGTGGGATCCAGACCTGAAGCATTTCCCTGAAGAACTGCAGTGAAAGACGGAACATGCTTTCCGAGTTAGAACTTGGAGACAAAGCACAATCAACACAGTGGCTACCAATAGGAGGAAGTGGCACAGTCACAGCAAGAGCGGATTGGTCCACAGGAAAGGTCGTGGCGACAGAGTTTTAGGATGCCCAAAGCATTCTGCTTGTTGACCATTTGGAGAACCAAAGATGATAACATCTGCTCTTTGGCAGTGTTTTAAGAAAGTTGACAAAAGTTTTAGTGGAAAAGCACCCAAGAAAGTTTCACTAGAGGGTCCCTTTCCACTACAGCAATGCTCCTGCTCATTCCTCAGGGAAGGGCAATGCTGGGAGAGCTTTGGTGGGAAATCCTTAGGCATCCCCCAACAGTCCTGACTTAGCTCACTCTGACTTAAAACTTCTGTCTCATAATCTCAAAACTTCTTTAAAGTGTTCCAATTCTCCTCTTAAAAAAATGGTTAAATGCCTAGGAGCTTCATGTCTTTAGGAACAGAGTAAATGGCTGGTACCATGCTTATAAAAGTGTGTTGAACTCAATGGAGCTTATGTTGAGAAACCACGTTTGTATTTTAAATCATTATCTTTCAATTCCATTTTTGCCTCCTATGGTTTTCTGCTTGACTTCTGAGAAACAGTTAAAATGTGCAGAGTTTGTCCAAGACTGCCATTCACTTGACTTTGGATTTAGAAAAGCTTAGAAAACAGAAACCTTCTCTCTATTGGTTCATGAGAGATCTGCTTACATGCAACTGCTAAGATTCCCTCTAACCAACCAGTCACAACACTTAAAGAGTTTTCTGTAGGGAGGTGTGTAGTTGCTGCTCCTAGTTAAGAAAATTCTCAAGAGACTCTAATTGAACAACAACCAAAAAAGAATCAGCTCATAAAAACCTGTGCTAAGTATGATTCAAAGGGAAAAAATGAGCTGTGGTAGAAGCCAATTTGAGCTGGAAAGACTTACGTTCTTCAATAACCAGACATATGCAGCCACTTCTGAGGCCGCCCGATTACAGATGTTTTTAGACATCTGTCAGCACGGTCAGAGAGCCCCATGCAACATATAGTACTCACGAGTGTGGCAAGGATTTGTTCGACTGTGAAGCAGAGAGACAAATCGATTTCACAGGTCGAATGCAGGTTGTTACTGCTTGAGTTAAAGAAAGCTTGGGAAGCAGCTCCCCAAGGTTGTGACTCATTTACTTGGAAATTAGTATAGTAAGGAAAAAACTGGAGCCAGCAATAGAACCTACAGAGCCCTGAAGAAAGGTGTCAGGAAGTCCCAAGAAGTAGGAGAAGCTGGAGAGCTGTAGTTTGATTTTGGGCTTCAGAGCAGAGAGCAGAGCTTAATTAAGTTCACTCTTTGTTTTTTTTTTTTTTTTTTTTTTAAACATTTTCTCACCATTGACAAGTCCCCAATGTCCCAAGTGCAAACCTGCAGCGTTTGTTCTTCCTCTGAAGACATCGTCGTATGCCTTCCACTGGGGCGTCACCTGGTAGGCATGGATGAATACCACGAAAACCACCACAAGGCACATCGACGGAACAAGAGCTGCGGTGAACAGAGCCGCGTAGATGTTGGGGATGAAACATCTGAAAAGAGAGGAGAGTGCTAAATCAGACGACTTCAGTATGGACACACCAGAATTCAGTTACCACAGCACCACTGCAGAGTAGCTCCTTGTGTCTGGATATTAGCAAAAGCCAATTTTTGGTTTGCCCAATTGAAGCTGCGTTTGATTGGAAGCTATGTGATTAAATACAGCCCCATGCTTCACAATGTGGGTTCCTTAGAACATTCATTTTTGGGGAAGCTCAGAAAAATTCTATATAGGTTCAGTACAAATAAATGTGAGAAATGCATACCATGGCCATCTATAGGAGATTCAGTGTACATACATATATCATTTTAAAAGGCTAAAGAAAGTCATGGGGTCAATATATCAGGACTCTAGACTCAAACTGGCATTGAATCCCAGGATGACATGTTACAGTATGACTTCCATTGCTTAACTTCTTCACAATTTCCCTTAGCTTCAAAATAAACATTCTAATAGTATCCTTTGCAAAAGTTAGCTAAGATCAATTGCAATTCTTCACATAAAGCACTTAGTAACTTCTGTTTAACTCACCATTTCTAGTGTTAAATGGTAATTGGACCCCTTTCCTTTTTCATATACATGTGGGGTACTGTGGTACTTTTTCATACATACATGTGGGAGCACATGTATGTACACACACACACACACACGCGGTCATGCTATACAACTTCCATTCCATGGAATACATTTTGGGAATCATTGATCTAATCATGTTCAGTTTGTGCTGCAAATTTCTTGTTGCACTGCAAGGTTGGGGGTGTCCAAGACTCCTTTCTGTCCTCCCTAAATTCAGAAGCAGCAGTTGCCAACAGGGTGAGGGCAGGTCATGCATCTTGTCAAAGGCTGGGCAGGTCTGCGTGGACCTCTGTTGGCCTCTGATGCTGCTCCTACACGTGCAAGGCAGATGACACAGAGGTGGGGAGAGACAGAGCTCTTCCATCCACGATCCTCTCCCCAAGATGGCTGCAACAGCTGGGGTTGGGCCAGGCCAAAGCAGGAGCTGGACTGGAAACCAGAGCTCTTACGTGGGATGTAGGCACCCCCATGCAGCAGCTTAATCAGCTGTGTCCCCATGAAAACCAGCATTCTGAGGGGCTCTATCCATACAAAGCCTGTACGACCTGAAAGTTTTAAGACCAGTATGAGAGACATTCAAAAAGTTCATGGAAAATTAAGATGTTTATTTTCATGCAAAAATGTTAAAATGCATGTATACAAAGATTTTTCAAAAAGTTCATGAACATTCATATTATGAAAAGAGTTGATTTCAAATTTTTGTGCCAAAATATATTTATCTTTTTATTCCATTTTCCAGAACTTTTTGAAGAGTTGTCATATATTACAAGAAATCCTCATAGTAAGGATTGTTTCTTTTCAAATATTTCCCCCAATGTCCCCATTTAATAAATATCCATAAACCTATACTATAATATAGCCATAAATACTGGACTTTGCATAAAATTGAAGATAAGCAATCACATAACCTGTTTGAAAGGAAACCTCAAAATCCAAAATATAGGTAAACAGGGGAAACATTCACACTTTCAGTTCAGGACCACAGTATCTCCGTTTTACATTTGTCATTTAAGTCCTCACCCTGATACCATTTCTAATTAACACGGCCTGCTAACGTATTCCTCCTGTAAACAAGACACATTTCAAGAGCCATTTCAAAGTACATTCTCCATCTGCAAAGGGGTGTCAGAATGATGAATTTCCTGGCTTTCTGAATTTAATTTGGATGGCACGGAGCCTGGGTCTTTCCCTGTCCAGTCATTTGTAAGCAGTCACACCTGCTACTTGCAGGATTAACTAAGACAGGCAAACATTCACAGACGAGGTAGTCCATATACCCCTGCACCAAAACAGTGTCGTGGTGGTGACTCAGTCTTAGACCACTGGCTTCAAATGATCACTTATGGTGGTCATCTGCATTATGGATCCACTGACACAGAGCAGCCCACGGGGGTTGAGAGACAAGTAATCAGGAAAGAACACACACTCGGTTTAATAGCTTTATCTTCACCTTGAAAAACGCTATCACAACCCAAACAGGAGATGTAAGTTAGGGACAATTACTGACCCTCCTGCGAGTGGTTCTGGGAGTAGCAAGCCTTGGCAGAGTGCCCTGGGGTGGATGTGACCCTCTGGCATCACACCGTCCTGTGGCACCCAATAGAGAGAATGTACCTCTGCACAGAACTTTCCTGTAAGGTTCTTCCACCTCAGAGGGCAAGCTCTGAGAGCTGGCCCTAGATCAAGGCGCCCCTCCTGGCTAACGAAGGACACAGGCAAAGCGGCTCTCTGGGAGGTTAGACACCCCAGGCAAGTCCTCGGGGGGTAACATGGAGAGAAGGGAATTCTCAGAGGTGTGGCTGCTTGCCCTCAGTACATCTCCCTGGCCATTCTCCTTCAGCCTTGATGACTTGGCCACGTTGACTCACCCTTTCAGACAAAGGGCAGGGAAATGACCCGATCCTGAAGCAGTCCTTTTTACTCCTGTCTGCAGAGCTCAGCAAGTCACGACACCTCCCAGGTACCGGGCCTTTGGGAGGCCTGTGCGTGGCCACCATGGGGCCAGATCACTGAGGAGAGGGTTTGGTTTGCAAGATGCCCGATCCCCTTGGCTGCCTCTCCTGCTGTCCTCTGCACCCAGGGCTTGGCGGGACTTACTGAGGGGCCCTCTTCCTTACCCACTGCTGTGACTCCATCCCAATCTCTCCTTCCAACATAAACGACCCACCTTGTGTACTGCCGGTGAGGGACAGGGACTGTGACCACACCCGTGAAACACTAACCTTGGCAAAGGCCACAGGGCTCTAAGGGGGACCCAGCAGAGCAGGAACCAGACAGGGCCTCCTGCTCACGACACATGATTCAGACCACGAAGGTGGGTGGAATAGGGCCTGTCACTCCACATCCCAGGTTATACCCGGGATGCTTAACTCTTGGTCTTAAATTCTAGCTCTAAGAGCTGGTGTTTAGCCTAGCAGTTAAGGAGCCTGCATCCCACAGCAGAGTGCCTGGGTTTGACTTCTGCCTCTGGCTCCCAACTCCTGCCAGTGCACACCTTGGGGAGCAGTGGTGATGCGTGAAGTACTGGGTTCCTGCCACTTATGTGCTAGACTTGGACTGAATTTCTGGCTTCTGGCTTTGGTCCCAGCCCAGTCCTACCTGTTGTAGCCATCTGGGGATTAAACCAGTGAGTGGAATTCTCTCTCAAATACATAACATTTTTTTAAAAAAAATCTCCTTTAGCTTTTCCTTTATAACAGTAGGTATTATTCTAATTTTCTGGGTGATATTATCTAAATGGGACGTCTGCTGGTGTATCATAAAACTTCCCATAGATATTTAAAAGCACTTCAGATAAATGAACTACAGCCTACCTTTGAACGAAATTAAAAAGCCTCATTAATTATAATTTCCCACCAAATAAGAGCTACATTCAGGTAGTTTGAAGACCAGATCCCAAAAACCTCATGTGGAGCATCTGGAAACTGTGAGTATCATTTTAGAATAGTTTCTGAAGAAGACTGGGAACAAATCCTTGGAAAAACTGAATGTAAGAAATGAGCAGACCGAATGCTATGCACACAGCAGGGCTGAGGAGCAGTTGATGAACCTGCTAGCAGATGTCAGAAAAAGGAGATAAAGGCCATGCGGACTTGATTTCTTTTTTTTCTTCACAGGCAGAGTTAGAGAGAGAGAGAGAGAGAGAGAGAGAGAGAGAGAGAGAGAGAGAGAGAGAAAGGTCTTCCTTTCCGTTGGTTCACCCCCCAAATGGCCACTACGGCTGGCATGCTGCAGCCGGTGTACTGTGCCGATGCAAAGCCAGGAACCAGGTGCTTCCTCCTGGTCTCCTATGCGGGTGCAGGGCCCAAGAACCTGGGCCACCCTCCACTGCACCCCCGGGCCACAGCAGAGAGCTGGACTGGAAGAGGAGCAACCAGGACAGAATCCAGCGCCCCGACTGGGACTAGAACTTGGGGTGCCGGTGCCGCAGGCGGAGGATTAGCCTAGTGAGCCGTGGCACCAGCCTTGATTTCTTGAAAAAGGAAATCATGTTCTTTATAATTACCAGCTCACCAAGCATCAACATACTCTGGTTATCCTTCTCTCAATGGGTGTTGAATACCCTTTTGGGTTCTTGCAATCAAGTGAGTAACTTTTGCTGTTCCCTGTTTAACATTCACAGGTGAATTTTCCTACTTACCGTAACACATAGACAATACCAATTTGTTTCAAAATCTTGGGAGGACTCTGTTTTTGCCTCTATTTTTGCAGCCCACATGAAACAAACAGATGCTGGTTCACCACCTTTAGTTTTTCCTCTTCCAAGTCTACCTGTGGACTGTGCCTTCCGTCACATTCTGACTTTGTAAGACTATTACCTCCCAGTGACAGCAGCACTATATACTGAAATGTTTTCACTCACACCAACTCGATTTAAAAAATATTTATATGGGTGGCATGGGGTATTTCAGTTTCTTGAATCCTGTATGAAATCAGCTCCAAAAGGAGCCAAGCAACGGGCATCCAGCCGACACTTGAACTCCAGTTCCAGCCACAGGAGGTACTGGGGTGAATGATGGGAACTCCCTGTACGTGACATTGTGATTAGAGTCCATTTAAATTATATTCTAAGGAACAAGTTGATCCTGACAACCTGGAAGACTTGAAGAAATCCAGGCAGCTGACATCTGGGTTACATCTGGGCTACATAGGTAATGAAAAAGGACGTAGGGAATGAAAGAGGAATAAATGTTTGTTTCCAAGGCTGCCCTTGTAAGTCCTTCTCAGTTAGACAGCCATGATAGAACTATGTGCCAACATCTACCAGGGAGGTCTTCCTAATTTTTTTTTTTGGTTTATTGATTATTTATTTGAAAGGCAGAGGTAGAGAAAGAGAGAGAGACAGACAGACAGGCAGAGGAAGAGAATCTTCCATCCTCTGGTTCACTCCCCAAATGGCCACAATGGCCAGCCAGGAGCTTCCTCTGGGTCCCCCCACCTGGTTGGAGGGGTCCAAGCAGTTGGGCCATCCTCTGCTGTTTTCCCAGGAGCATGAGAAGGGAGCTGGATTGGAAGTGGAGCAGCCAGGACTCTAACTGGCACCCATATGGGATGCCAGCATTGCAAGCAGCAGCCTGACCCTCTATGCCACAGGGCTGGCCTCCTAGTGTGTCTAAAGCCACATTTCTTGCTTCACTGAACTTTTCCTTCTCCACATGGAAACTCATAGTGATGTCCTACTTGATCCAGGTTATGTCAGTTTTATTACATAAATTTACTTAATGCATGATCTATCCAGAATCATACATTACTGGGGCTGCTATTATGGCTCTGTAGGTTAAGTTGCCACCCAGGACACCCACATCCCATATCAGAGTGCCAGTTTGAGTCCCACATACTGCTAATGGGTGTTGGGAGGCAGTGGATGATGGCTCAAGTATTGTGGTCCAAGGCTGCTGGCTTCCGCCTGGGCCAACCCTAACTGTTGTGGGCACTTGGGAACTGAAGCAGCAAATGGAAGATTTCTTTCTCTCTCTCTCTTTCACTCTGCCTAAATCTTACAAATTGAAACAAAATGGTAATCACTTATTGCTACTGGTTTCCACTACGTGTGGGACACAAAGTATACGTTCATTGGCTTTGAGTTAAAGAACTCAGATGCTATTTACTGTGTAGATACTCAGCCTATACAAATGTCATCAAAGCCAATATTTATGATTTCTGTCTTCCTTTTCTAAGTGATCCAATTCACACTCTTTCCAAAGCCTATAATCTTATTGAATACATTTTATTTACTTGTGAATCTAAGTATGTATGCATACACAGCATGTATGAGGACACTTCCAAAGCTCTGTGGAAAAATGGCATCAAAAGCTAAGTTTATTTTGGTACAAAAAATTTTGAAACCCATGCATTGTTTTTTCATAATATATACTTTCCAGTAACTTTTTGAAGTATTTTCTTTTTTTGCTTGCCTATCCAAACAGCTGGACAGGTTCACAGAAAATCTTTTAGTATGCTACTTCTTTTTTAAAGGAATAAATTTACAAAGATTGCAAAACATGGGGAAATAAGAGTTTGGGTTTAATCAACTTCAAGACAGGAAAATCTATTCCTCTTTCTATCTTTTTGTTGTAAAACACACAGCAGTTTTCAGACCAAGGCAACCAACTAATTTCTAAAATATTTTCCTTTAAACAAGAGTAATATTAGAATTAAATGGTAGGTAAGCCCTAATTATGAAATGGGAAATTATGAAAATATGTAAATAGTATAAGAAAAGAGGAAGGAACAAAGTATTTTCTTAAACTGAATTAGCTGGATAATTAAGACTATTTTAAATATTACTATTGCTATTGTATAAGCAATCACTTACTGTGTGTAGGGCATGAAAATCGATCCTTAAATGCATCATCATACAGGAACCTAACAATGATATATTAGCTTTAATGCAAATATTAGGAACATTACACTTAAATTAGAAAAGGTCAAATTGTTATTAACATAAACATGCTCATTTGTTTCCTCTGCAAACTCTCTAATTCTGCAATTATTTCCACAATTTCAGGACGAGTTACTGGTAAGGATGCCTGTGTTCTCCTTGTGGGCAAGAACTGGAACATCTGCTTTGTATTTCTCCTACAGTTTTACACAATCAGACCTTTAAGAAATCTTTACTGATTTAACAAATTTTTTTTACAAACCACTTTGCAAGACACTTGCTTAAAAACAAAATAGACACACATTTTCAGACTTGGAGAAAATAACCCTAAAATTCGTATGGAATCGCAAGAGACTGCGAATAGCTAAAGCAATCCTAAACAATAGAAATAAAGCTGGAAGCATCATAATACGTGATTTCAAGAGACATCGGCATTTATAATGAAAATTGCTTGGTACTGGAGAAAGAATAGTTATGTTGACCATTGAAACAGACCAGAGGCCCCAGAAATTAATCCCCACATCTACAACCAGCTAATCTCTGACAAAATCAGCTAATCTCTGGCTAAAATCAGTCCCTTGAGAAAGGACAGTCTTTTCAACAAATGATATTAGGAAAATTGGATCTCTGTATGCACAAATATGAAACAAAACCTCTACTTTACAACCTACACAAAAATCAAGTCACAATGGATCAGGGATATAAATCTAAGACCTGTAACCAGCAAATTGCTAGAGGAAAACATAGTGAAACACTTCAAGACATTGGCATAGGCAAAGACTTCTTGGATAAGACTCCAGCAGCACAGGCAGTAAAGGCAAAAATAGACAAATGAGAGTACAACAAGCTAAGAAGCTTCTGCACAGCAAAGGAAGCACTCAACAAAGTAAAGAGACAACTGGTAGAATGGGATAATATATTTGCAAACTATACAGTTGTTAAAGGATTAAGATCCAGAATATACAAGGAGCTCAAGGAACTCAACAAAAAAAAAGTAATGCAGGTAAGAAATGGGCTAATGATATGAACAGGTAGTATTCAAAGGATACAATATAAATGGCCAACAGACACATGAAAAGATGCTCAGGAGCATTAACCATCAGGGAAAAGCAAATAAAAACCACAATGAGGTTTCACCTCACCACAGTTATAATGACTATCATCCAAAAAAAAAAATGACAAATGCTGATGAGGATGTGGGAGTAAGGTACCCTAAAACACTGTTGGTGGAATGTAAATTAGTACAACCATTAGGAAGACAGTATGGAGATTCCTGATATATGAAAATAGATCTACCATGTGACTGAGCCATTCTACTTCTGGGAATTTACCCAAAGGAAATGAAATCAGCATTATGAAAGAGTTATCTATACTTTCATGTTTATAACAACTTAACTCACAATAGCTGATATGGAATCAACCCAGATGTCCATCAACCAATGAGACTGGATAAAGAACTTGTGGCATATATACACAAGGGACTACTACTCAGTCATAAAAAAGAATGAAATCCCATATTTTGCAACAGAATGGATACAACTGGAAACCATTATGCTTAATAAAATTAGCCAGTTCCCAAAAGACAAATATCATGTTTTCCATGAGTTGTGAAAACTAATATACAGAGTACAAAAAAGGTAATACCTATGAGCGAAATTGACATTTTGAGATTTAATTATTGTATATAGCCCTTGTCTATACCCCTGAGCAACAGTGGTTTTTCTGCTTACTACTTGTTGAATTCTTTATTTAGTCAAGGGTTAAGCTTGTGATTACAAAAAAAATTAAAAGCATGTCATGGTGAAAAATAAGGAGGGAATGTAGAGTGGGGAATATCATTATGTTTTTAAAACTGTATATATGAAATACATGAAATTTGTTCTCTTTTATAAGTAAAAAGTTTTAAAGGCATAGAAACTTGTATCTCATCTGTACTGAGTTCAATCAAAATCCACTGCACATTTGACTATCAGTCACATCTTGGGTATGGTGCAGGATGTCAAGGGCATAGGAAGATACCTAACGTGCACTCCCTTCTACTCCCAACAAGCAGTCTGTGTCTGCAACAAATGTACAACACTGCCCGATCCATGCTTCTACCCATGCTGTTCTTCCATGCATCATCAGGACCACCTGGGAGCTCCTTAAAGCCTCAGGCAGTCCCTCCCCACCACACAGCTCCTGAACTTGCCTTTTACCAAGACTCCCATGTGTTTCAAATGCACATTAAAATTTGAGATGCACTTTGCCAGCACTCCTCTGGGACTACAATAGTTTCATGTAATTAACAAGTCATTAGTCTTTACATTCCTTTGACAGTGAAGCCAGGGGACTATGTAACCCCACAGAGAATCACCCAGAGATTTCACAGCTTCCTGAAGAACCAGTGAGAGACACAAACTGCAGGAAGCAAAAGGGCTAGACAGGTCGTGATCAGAGCTGTTTGGAAGCCCGGAATCTGCTCTCTGAACATTCCCCTGCAGGAAAGAAGAGCAGGGGAGAGGGCACCATAGCTTAAATAACCTGATCACCGGTAGGAAAAGTTGGGGAGCACTGGGGTGTGTGGGTATAGACAGGAGGGAAACAACCCTAGAAGGAATACAGTTTCTGGGAGTGTGGGTGCAACAGATGTAACACTGTACTTACCTGCCTGGCCTAAGGTGTCTGGGAAGGGTGATCCTGTGCCACATACCTCTGTCCCCACACTCCCCAGCCATGGATGATGTGCTCAAGAGCTGTACCTGATACAAAGACAAACCTTTCTTCTGGCTAGCCTCCGAATGCAACTTGGGGGCCTTTCTCTAGAACTGGAGCTAAGCCAGTCTGCTTATTACTCTTGAGAATATGGTATGGATATTTCTGGTGAGTTGTGGGTTAGAGCTGAGGTTAGAGGTTGGATCAAAGGACCCTACTCAGGTAGACACACAATGAATGGACAAGAGAAACAGAAGGGACAGGGTGGTTCAGATGCTCACAGCAACTGGGAGGTGACACTGTCTCTGGTCCCAGAGAGATGGAAGGTTGGCTGTGGTTTACCACATGGTAAGTCCAGGACCTCAGCGATCCCTCTGTATCCATTTCCTGCTTTTGTATCTATGGGAATGCCTGCAGCATTGTTCTAAAACCTGCACCCCTTGACTTGAAGTAACTTTAGTAGATTTTTACACTGAAGCGTCAAGGTCATGGTTGAGCCAGAGGTTGAGAATGAAGGCGTGAACACAGTGATGGTCTTCAGACAACACAGCAGGACATCAAGAGCTCATTCCACACTGTGGTAAGTGCTAACTCCACGCCTCAGAAAGAAGCCAACATGAGATGGAGCAGGCAAGGACTTGGGTATGGAATAACATAGTTGGAGGATTTCCTGCAGCTTCTGTCTCTATCCCGGTACCCTAACTCCACCCTCTTGTTTGGTAATCCAACACACCCACTTTCCCATGATGCACCTGAGTCTCTTCCAGCAAAGACAATGACACCATGACAAGTGCTGAGCCAGGAAAGCCTGGAGACGCCAGGAAAACCTTCCCAGGGACTTCATGGAACAGAACCCCACCCAAACTGCATCAAAACTGTATATTCAGTTAGGCCAACAAGGCCTACCCAATAAAGGGGTCCACTAAACTGCAGGGTTCTCTCTTTCCTCACAGAGGCAGATTCTGCCCATGGCTAGCATCTCACTTCGTGGGGCTGCCTGTATCCACATCTGAATGTGCACTCTCTCTAAATAAACCCTGCTCTCATTCTCACTCTTATGTCCTGCTTTGAATGCTTATCTCACACAGGAGCAAGAGGCAGAGAGCCAGTAAACATATTCCTACAGCATAAAGACCAGAAAATAAGAATCAGGGCATTTTAAAATACTTCAAGTCTACTTACATGCTTATATTATTTGGGAAGACTGAGGGAAGAAAACATGGCCATATCAGAGTAATATTGTTTCACCTAATTGAAAAAGAGCAGACGAAGAAAACTGAGAGGCAGACAGGCAGACACAGAGCTCCCACCTGCTGGTTCATTCCCCAGACGTCTGCAACAGCTCACACTGGGTTGAGCCGGAGACAGGAGTTGGGAACTCAACCCAGGTCTTCCACCCGGTTGGCAGGAACTCAATTACTTGAGCCACTTCCATTGCTTCCCAGGGCCTGCATTAGCAGGAAGCTGGAGTTGGGAGACATAGCCAGGAACTAAACTCAGGTACTCCAATATGGGCCTCTTCAGTAACATCATAACTATAATTAGGCCAAATGCCTGTTCCAGGGGATCTTTTAATACATTGAGTATTAAGCTGTCTAAAATTTTTAGAAAGTCAAATATATATTATATACATTAAAATACCACCTTACCTTGTTTAAATTAGCTCTTGGTGAATAAGGAGGAGTTGATCACATCTCCATCTCATTTAAAAGGTAAAATATGTTTACGGACAATTCCAAAGATGTATAACAGACTTGAAGTATTACAAGTTAGAGAGAGTTGATGAAAAACAATCTGAGAACCGTGACACTTCAAATGGCTTTCTTTTCTCATTTTCAAAGAAATCCAAGTCTGAACAGTCTGCTGTCTGAACGTGATGCTGTGAAGTTAGGCTGCTGGACAAGGTGTGCTCTCTCTGCTCTGGGCAGTTTCCTACGAATCAAGCCCCTTCAGAATTTCATCAGCATAAGGTCAGGCTGCCTTGTGACTTTCTTTTGCCTGATACCATGTTCTCTGTTTGCTCATAAAATTCTGAGTACTAGAAAATGTCCTTGTTCTGGAACCTTCTAAGTGTCCTATCGTCACATTTCACCTTTCCTCTCCAAGTCTCTAATGGATGGTCATAGAATTTCTTCTGGCTAATTGGGGTAGTAAGTAATGTATGTGAGGGAAGTAGCATTATATATCTTTATAGCATCTAGAAGGAAAGACGTACAGAGGTAACCGAGAGAGAACAAGATGAATGTTCAAAAACATACTGTGTCCAATGAATACTCTTATCTTTCTGCAATCACCCCTCCACTCATCTGACTTCATCGGCTACAGCCACGGACAGTGCACCTGCACAGCTGACCATAACAGGCAGGGAAAGCTTCAAATGAGGCTAAGGCCTCCTCACACAGCCAAGTCCCAATTTCAAGTTAACGTGAGAGAAACAAGTTGTCTTCTTTATGTTTTGCATCTGGGATTTCAAGAAAATAAAATCATTTAGTAATCGCTTAGAAGAAATTGGGGACCACCCAGCAAGTTAGTATAAACGTCATTTCCTTCTCCTAATGAAAGTGTGTAGGCTTGGAAGGATTCCTTTTGAAATACTCTTACAACATCCTTGCATATGCTTCATTTCTAGACCGTGAGAAATAACAGAAAGGAAGTGAGGAGGTCTGCGTGGAAGCAGTGTCACTGTGGATCGCTCTACTACTGATGTGGATGTTTGGGTGGGAAAAAATCCTCCTTGTAATAGTGGAAATTTCTTAAAAGGGCAAAAAGCCATTTCATGGAAGGAAAATCCAGCTTTTAATGATCAATCACACTTTATAGAACAGAGTCCATAATACATTGCCTTGAAAATTAGGTCCATGGATTGCTCTAACTTGATGTGGAAGTCGTGGATGCTCCAAGAAAAGTCTTCTAGGGCATCCTCTGCAGGGTGAACACTGAGTGCCTCCATGTGTTGTGCCTCCTACAGTCATATAAAAATCTACAGCACATTGCAACAACTCCTGTTCCTAGACGATGACGTAAAACCATGAAGAAATTGTTCACTGAAGTTAGTCACACTGTTTAAAATACACTACATGCTTCCTTGCAGCATTAGTAACATTTTAATTATAAAATTCTGGAAATAGCAGGGTAACTGAGCTATTGAGAAACCAGACAGTGTCAATCATCTGAAGGTCATTATCCTAAATGCTCCATAATATGGCTGTGTCTCAGCTTCAGGTCTCAGCTCTTTGGTGGAGCTCTTTTTGTAGGGCCCATTTCAATCCTCATATCCTGAATTATCCTTTAAACAAATATTTAAGCATGTTGGCCTTTGCTGAATAATCGGTTAGCATATCAAAAACATGTTCTTGCTCTGAGATCCCCAAAACACTTTTAATATGCTTCCACTCCAATTAGGTGGTTGGTCTGTGAAGTTTCAGTTAATCTGAATTTATTTATCATTTTTAGGAACCTGCAATGCTGCAATTAGCCGAAAACTTAAGTGTAAAGGCACAACTCCTTCCCTGAAGGCTCTCAGATCAGGAACAACTATACTAGTAAGCAGGCATTATATAATTTATATTTGTTATATAATTCACAATTACATAATGCACTGCCCACATGGGAGGAATCTATGCATCAGATCACCTTGGGGAAACCCGAGACAGATGTGATGGATTAATTTCAGAAAGGGAAAGTAAAACTGGAGGTATAGGAGAGATGAGCCAAAATTCAGTCCCTTTCTGGGGAATTCCTCATCCCGAAGGGGGCAGGGACACCTTTCTTTGTCCTTGAAGCTTTGAAATCTCGAGGTTTGGGTCACACAGAGAAGCAGCATTTTCTTTCTTTTCTTTTCTTTTTGTTGGACAGGCAGAGTGGACAGTGAGAGAGAGAGAGACAGAGAGAAAGGTCTTCCTTTGCCATTGGTTCACCCTCCAATGGCTGCCACAGCTGGCGCGCTGCAGCTGGTGCACTGTGCCGATCCGAAGGCAGGAGCCAGGTGCTTCTCCTGGTCTCCCATGGGGATGCAGGGCCCAAGCACTTGAGCCATCCTCCACTGCACTCCCGGGCCACAGCAGAGAGCTGGCCTGGTCCAAGTACTTCAGAGTTCCTGCCACCCACGTGGGAGACTGGGACAGAATCCGGTGCCCCGGATTCTAGAACCTGGTGTGCCAGTGCCTCAAGGCGGAGGATTAGCCTATTGAGCCACGGCACCAGCCTGCAACATTTTCAAAGTCCAAAGTTGGACAGTCCTTAAGTACACACTACATAGACAGGGATAGACACCCAGTGATTTCCTTTATGATATACATATAAAGTGTCTCAGAAACTTAATGATCTTGGTTTTGAGATAATAACATGGGGGAAAGGACAGGGTATGAAGAAAGTAGACTTTTATAGATCAGGATAACAATTTTACACACACACACACACACATACACACGACCCTGTTAAGCATGAAGGCTCAGGGGCCAGACTATGTGAACCAATCCTGGGTACATCTCATTGACTTTGGGACTTAGGCCAGTATCTAGCTTCTCCGTTATGTCCATTTTTCAAAAGGTGAAACAAGGATCACACAGCATCTACCTCATAGTGCAGTGAGGACCACAGGAATCAGCGCAGGTCAGGTCTTGGATGAGAGCCCACCATAAAGCAGGTACTCAAAAAGTGGGGGTTGGGGGGACTGGCAATTATGACTGCTCTTGCCGTGGATGGCTAACTAGGCCCGATTCCTCTTATGTATGTGCCGGACTCAATCCGCATTCGAAGCAAAGGAGGACATCAAACAGGGAAGTGGAAACACCTACTGCCACCTTTGTGTGTCAGAGAAAGGTGCTAAAAAGCACAAATTCAACGTGAGAAAATATCTTATAATCGGGGTTGTGAGGGAGGACTTCATGGAGGAGGTGTGTCAACCCAGCTCTTCCACTCCTGAAAGCCTTCCCAGTGAGCAGTCAGGCAGGGAGGACTGTCCGTCCGCCCATGCTCCCATCACCTCTGCAGGAGGGGAGCGGGGAGAACGTTCCCCTTGCTGTAGGACTCATGTGTGTTTCTGCAAGACCAGTGCAGGAACCCGGTTCCGATATAAAAAGTCAAGGTGATTCTGGGTCACTCAAAAAGAGGCAGGTGTCCCAGAGGTCACGATCCCAGCACCGCGGGCCCGACCCGAAGTGCCAGCAGCAGCAGACTCTGCTATTACTCCCGAGTTTCTCTAGGACTTGAGGCTCATGGTTCTTACCTCCCAAACTCTGTCCCTTTTGGCTCCACTGCCTTCTCCCAGGCCTCCAAAGACAGGACAGAAGGCAGCGAGGGGGAGGAGCCAATTACCTGAAGATTTTCTAGGAGAGGGAGAGTTTCTAGCTGCTCAGACCCTGCATTTGCATGGAGCACTTGCAGGAGGAACCCCCATGCCAACGGTTAGAAAGCAAGACGCCTGGCATGTCCCGACTCCCTGAGCTGCCCACTAGCAGGATGAGAGCACTCCCCCACTTTCAAGGAACAAGATAAAAAGTTCTTCTTGAGATCTTAGAAGCAGAAGGGATACTGGAGGTCATCTCATTGACCCTCTAGCTTGATGGGTAAAGAACCAAAGATGCAGGGATGCATGAGTCTTGCACCAGCCCCTAGCTTCAGAGATAAGTCAGACACAGCAGAAAAGCAACCAAAAACGTTGCTGGGGACCCTGTTCTGCTGATCAGCTAAAATCCCTTCTTCAGGAGGTGTCTCAAGTGTTTTCTTTTACTTAGCATATGCATTCCAGGGACTAGTGGACTCCTGAAGAAATCACAAAATAAAACACTAAGCATGCACATTTCTAAGTATAGCATTCACTAGTCATGTCTTGGGCAGCTTAGATCATACTTATTTCTCCTATGAAGCAGTTTTAAAGATTTTATTTACATGAAAGGCAGAGCACTAGTCCCAAGGAATGCAGGAAAGAGAAAGAGAGAGAGAGAGAGAAAGAGAGAGAGAGAGAAAGAGAGAGAGAGAGAAAGAGAGAGAGAGAGAAAGAGAGAAAAAGAGAAAAAGAGAAAGAGAGGAGAAAAAGAGAGATCAATCTGCTGGTTCACTCCCCAAATGGCCGTAATGGCTGGATCTGGGTCAGGCTGAAGCCAGAAGCTTCTTCCAGGTCTTCCATGTGGGTACAGGGGCCCTAGCACTTGGGCCATCTTCTGCCTGACTTCTCAGGTGCATTAGCAGGGAGCTGGATCAGAAGTGGAGCAGCTAGGAATCAAACTGGCACCTATATTGGATGGCGGGGCAGCAGGCAGCAGCTTATCTCACCACACCACAGCACTGGCCCCACGCAGCAGTTTTTAATCATGCCATATACTAAACACATTTGTAAGACATGAACATTCCTGCAAAGGAATAACTTTCCTTCAGTGAGCGCTATGGCAAAGGTCCGAGGAAAGAGCACTACATGGAAGCTGAAGTTCGATCCATCACAAGCCTCGTTCCCAACGATGCCCTTTCCCCTCCAAAAAATCTTGGCTTCGGTTAGACAGTATTTTATCATAAGGAATTTATTTTTGTCAGCCGGATGTTCCTGTTATTTTCAAGTCCTGTAGTTTCAACAACAGGATTTCAGGGCCATGAAATGAAATGGGAACAGCAGTCATGTTAATTTCTGGGCATACTCCTGAATGCATGAGAAAAAACCAAACAGTCCAGAAGTTCACTTTACAACACATCTAAGGCTGCCTCCGTCTGAACCCTCTGAATCTTTTCTAATCAAAAAACAAAGTCACGACTTGATCCCTGCAAATATTTTTGGCTGAAGTTCTTCTCAGTTGTTGTCCAACTTCTCCACTGCAGGGCTGGGCCAGCTCATGTCTTCCAAAACTTCCCTGTATGATAGGATGTTAGTATGTTCTTCCTTTCTTTTTCTTTCTTAAAAGTTTCATGTGTTACAAAATTTAAACTATTTTTACAACATGCTGACAATTCAAGAGTGTGATGCCGGGCCCTTGTTGTGGCGCAGTGAGCTAAGCTGCCATCCGCAACACCAGTGTCCCATATGATGGAACGTGGGTTCCAGACTCAGCTGCCCGGCTTCCTGATCCAGCTCTGTGATAACACACTCGGGGAGGCTGCAGGGCTTGGCCTAAGTGCTTAGGCCCCTGTCACCCAAGTGGGAGACCCAGATGGAGTTCCTGGCTACTGGGTTTGGTTGGTACAGCCCTGGTTGCTGTGGCCATTTGGGGAATGAACGAGTGGATGGAAGATTTCTACCTCCCTTTCAAATAAATAAATCTTTAAAAAAGAGAGAGAATGATTTCGTGCCATGCTGGAGGATTTCAGCACTTTTAAATTATAAAATCTCTCCCAGCCCCAGAGCTGTTTTTCGTGACTCATGGGTGGAGAGGAGTCAGGAGTTATCAACTTCTCCAAATGAAACCCTTGCTTGAAGATTCCACTGCCCGCTCTCATCAAGAACAGAGTCTACTCTAATCGGGTTTGGTTTGGGTGGAAAAATACCAAAACCCATTCTATCCAGGGATGGGACATTCTGAAGTGAGGACAGGAAGAGCACGATGATTTCACAAACAGCAGAGTGTGAGTTGCTTACAGATGTGGACTGGGAAGCACACCAGCCTGGTCTGGATCCTGGACCGCCATGGGTAGTGGCGTGGCCATGGGGAGCAGAGCCAGCTCTCTGAGCCACAGCAGCCTTCTTTGTAAAATGTCAGCTTTCTCTTCCTCAAATTTTTTTGGGAGAAATAAATGAGCTAAAGTGCTTAGCACTCTGCCTGGCGTGTGATGGAGACTCTGAACAAAGGACAGTTATTATGATAACCTTTACCATGTGGATTGGCCTCATTACATTGCCGAAGCACTGTGAAGGCTACCTGTGAGCAGAAATCATACACGACACTTAAATGTATTCCTATTCTGCATCCTTTGATACCCAAGTGTTTGATTATCATTGTTTTGGCAGCAGCAAGCTTATCAGAGGTCTTAATCCACAGTCAGCATGAGCTCTAACCTGGTGTGTTGTGCCATTTGTCAGAAGAGCAAGCATTCCCTTCTGAGCACCCGCGGCAATGACTTCAATGTGAGTGCTCTGGTTTAGTTGTTTGAATATGTGAAAGACATACAGTCTTTTTGAAATTTATGTTTAGCGGCAGGCATTTGGCTCAGCAGTTAAGTCACTGCTTGGGATGCTCACACCCCATACCAGAGTGCTGGGTTTGAGTCCCGGCTCCTCCATTTCTGATCCAGCTTCCTGCTGACACGCATCCCGGAGGCAGCATTGACGGCTCATGTGCTTGTGTTACTGCCGCTCACATGGGAGACTTGGATGGAGTTCTGAGCACCTGGCTTCAGCCTAGCCCAGCTCTGACTACTGCAGGAGTTTTGGGAGGGAACCAGGGGATGGAAGATCTCTCCTCTGCCTCTCTGGTTTTCTGTTTTTCAAATAAAATGAAAATAAATTTTAAAATTAAAATCTCTATTTGGTTCTGCCAGGGTAATCCAAAATCATGTATAGTAAATTCTAAACTTAGGATCACAGAAAGGTGAGAAGGGGAACTAGCAGCTGCTGTTCCGTAGGGCAATGGGACACCTGCAAGCGCATGGTCTCCTCTCCTGTGATGAAGCTGTTATTTTCACAGTGATGTCACAGCACTTGGAATTCCCAAGACTTTTTTTGTTGACAGGTAGAGTTATAGACAGTGAGAGAGAGAGACAGAGAGAAAGGTCTTCCTTCTGTTGGTTCACTCCCCAAATGGCCACCACGGCTGGCGCTCTGCTGAACCAAAGCCAGGAGCCTCCTCCTGGCCTCCCATGTGGGTGCAGGGCCCAAGCACTTGGGCCATCCTCCACTGCACTCCTGGGCCACAGCAGAGAGCTGGCCTGGAAGAAGAGCAACTGGGACTAAATCCCAGAGCCCATATGGGATGCCAGCGCCGCAGGTGGAGGATTAACCAAGTGAGCCATGGCGCCAGTCCTTTATTTTTTAATCAAGCAGCTGTGTTAAAGGTTTTGCCATGACCTGAGTGTTTCTATCTTCCCCAACAAACTCCTCCAAGGTGCTGGTATTAGGAGGTGGGCCTTGGAGGGGGAATTAGATCAAGGAGGTAGAGTCCCCAGGAGTGGAATTAGTGCCCTTATAAAGGAGCCCCCAGAGAGACCCTCACTCCTACCAGCTGAGGTTAGAACGGCATGATGCTGTGTACTAACACAGAAGGGGACCTCACTAGACACTTGGCTTCCAGTGACTTGATCTGAAATTGCTGGGCCTCCAGGCTGCGCCATGTGTTTCCGTGGTATTCTGCAACAGCAGCCAGGGCTGACTAAGGCAGGCTCCTACCACATCACTGCAGCATCTGGGCAGCGATCCGGAGCCTCCTGCTGAGTTCTCGCCTTCTTTCTCCTCTTCAACAGAGAAGTACCAGGTCCTTCTGGTGCTTATTCCTGTAAAATGCCCATTTAACTGATGTTCCTACACAAAGGTTGTAAGCAGCATATGAAGTCATGTACTAGTTTGAGTGTGGGTTAAGTGTGTCCCAGAGAGATTGGCTGCTGGGTTCCCAGGGTAACAGCAATGGATTTTTACCAGGTAGAACCAGGAGGAGGTCATGAGGTCACTGGGGGTACTGTACTCAGAAGGGGAATTCTTGGGGAGCCCTGAGCAGTTCTGAGTTGTGAAGGAGCCATGACAGGGCCCCTCCCTGTAATCTGGCCTCTGGTCTTATCGCTTGATCTCTCCCATTCCTGTCTTGACACAATTACCACGGGACACAGTCAGGGCCCCAAGCCCTCACCACCACCATGCAAGTGGTTGTACCATGCCCTGGAACCGTGAGTGAAGCAAACCTTATGCAGTACTCAGCCTCAGGGATTTTGCTATGGCAACAGAAAATGGACCAATGCATATATTCAATATAAAAATGAATTAAAAATGAGAGAACATCAAGAAAATCTAAGATTGGATAGGGAGCAGTGGAGTAAAAATTACTGTTTGATAAACATTGGGATATATAGTTATCCTGGACTCTTTTAAAGCTGTTTTGAGAGTCCTGTCTCTGTCTCTCTCACATGGAATAGTTCAAGAGAGGCACGGCTTTTTCCAGTATGAGGGTGGTGTGCTTACTATGTCATATAATTGACAATGTTCTTGATCTTACATTAACAGAAAACTCAGTTCTGACTTCCACATGACTGCTACTCATTCACTTAGCATGCATTTAGTAACCCACAGCCATGTGCATGCTTTTGCTCTGCTCTGGACATAAGGTTGGGAATAAAACACCCCTCCCGACCAGAGCATAAGTGTCTTAGTGCAGCCTGCTAAGTGTGACAGCAAAACCACCTGGAGCATGGTGGGTGCGCAAAGGAAGAAGTGAGTGGCTGTGTGCAGAGAACTTAGCTGGTGAAATCACAGTTGCCAAGAACTCGGTGAGATTAGAATCGAGAATGGAAATTTGTTACCGTAAGAACCTGACATGGAAATGAATTGGACAGCCTTGGGAAAACCGTGGTCCCTTTCCTGGACAATGGCAAAGAAAGGGCAATGCTAACACATTTCTCAACTTCGTTTCCTGTTGGTTCAGGAATCATCTGTGCTCTTGAGAAGGGAAGTAGGCCTGAGATTTTCAGGAAGATAACCTAATTATGATTAATCCTTGTTCCTCTGGGACTATAAGACTTTCAAGGCCAAGCATCTGTGTGTGTTTGCCCTGATCGGGGGAAGCAGAGTCCAGAATTAGTAAATGCACAGAATGTAAATGTGGGTTCAACTGGTCCAAAGATACAAGGGCTGTGTATTTTACTAATTTTAGAAAAAAGGTCCTACATAAGAAAAAAAGACACATTATAACCTTTCCAATACAGTATATGTGAAGGATAATTCTGGATGAAAGCCCAAGAGAGTGACCACATAGGAATTTTCAAAAGAACCCCAGACAACGTAGGCATCACAGCTCTATCAGGAAGGAAGCAGTTGATAGAGCCAACATCCCTCCCCTTAAGACCCTTCAACTCGATGAAAATGACAAGACGAGAGCCCAGAGATCAAAGCTAAGAAGAGGGGCCTTGGGAAGGGGTCGCAGAGGTGAAATCATTTGCTGCCACCTAAGAAAACAACTCTGCTTTCCCTTTGTTGAATCAAAACTCAGCAACCTAAGAACCCGCTTGTACTGGGTAGAAGTAGCAAACTGAAGAAGCGATATTCCTGGGGCCTCTGATGCTGTTTCCTCTGTATCTTTTCGATCTGAATTTGTCCTTTATTGATAAACAAAAAAAATTTCTTCTAATCTGTAAGTGGAGTCTGACATGGACATCTTTAACCAGACACAGACTTAAATTGCTGTCTAAAACCTAGACTCTCTCAACAGACCCGTGGTCACATGGCCATCAACAATTGATAACCCGTAAAGAAATAGGGCTAAGTTTATTTTCAATGCTATCAACAAAACAGCACAAAACACTACAATAAACTCGATAAGTGCAACTACAATGCAATTTTATAAGGTTAGATCCTAAAAATGCATCTTATCAAGAAAATACAGACGTTATCACACAAGCCAAAATTAGACGTATTATTCTCTGTAACTCCCTTTCTGTGATCCTCACAAAAATCACTGCAGAGCCGCTGGTATTCATGTTTGCATTTGCTTTGATTTCCAAGTGGAATGCTGCCTCTAGCTAGCCTTGAGATTAATTTTAAGAAAAAAAAAGAAAACTTGAGTGCATTCTGTGGTTTAGGTATAATTGTTACATAAACAGTGCCGAGATACTGGGCGAGTAGGAGTCAGTCTTTTAATTGTCCTCAGCTTATGGTTTCAGAACATGTTCAGAATATTTTTCCACTTCTTATGTGAAAAAAGTTTTTAAGAATCAAATACAAGGCCAACTGCTAATGAAATCATAATGAAGTTTTCAATATTATAAAAAGCAAGCCACTTATGAAAACAAGAAAGCTGAAAATAATTTTCAGAACTCTAATATCTTTAAAACATTGATATAATCAATTTCTCCTAGTTAAAGGCTTAAGTTCAGATATTTAAAAGCCAAGTTTGGCATCTCTGGGTACCACACGGGGCCTCTCAGGGTTTGTGGTTTATTTCATGCTAGGTGTTGTGTGAAGTACTTTGTATGCAATCTTTAAATTCTCATGACAAACCATAAGACAAGCAGTATTATCTCCATTCGTTCCTTTAATGAATGTTCACTGAGCACCTATGACAGGCAAGAGACTGTTCAAGGCTCCATGGTTACAGCAGGGAGCAGCCACAGCAATAAGAAGTCTTGCCAGGTCCAGTGCTTGGCCTAGTGGTTTCGATGTCTGCATCCCATACTGCAGTGCTTGGGTTTGACACCCGCCTCTGGCTCCAGATTTCAGCTTTCTGGTAACACAAATCCTGGAGTCAGCAGGGATGGTTCAAGTAATTGGAATTCTGCCACACTACCTGGGGGACCTGGATTGCTGTCCTGGCTCCTGGCTTCTGCCTAGCCTTGCTTTAGCCATTTTGGTTGTTCGGGGAGTGAACCAGCAGTTGGAACTCTATCTGTTCATCTATCAGTCTCTGTCTCTGTCTCTGTGTGTGTCCCTCTGCCTCTCAAAAGGCGGAGGACAAGGAGCAGCAGCAGTAGGAGTCCTTGCCCTCTTAGAGCTCACATTTTAGTGAATATTACCTTTTCTTAATTCTTTTAATCTAACCTGCCTTCAGCTAAGTTATTAGAAATATTTTAAAAACAAAAATATTCCTCTTAGATCCCAGTTGGAATCCAGCAGAGACACCTGAGAGGCAGAAAATATAAGGAAGCATAAAAATCAATAAATACACACTATACCTGAGAGTGATGATGCCTGACAGAAATGAAAATAGGATAAGGCCATGATGTAGTGCTGCGAGTTGCTAACTTTATCTGAGGGGGTCACAGATGTGTGGAGTCCCCCAAACTGAGATCTGAAATTTTCTATGCCCAAACAAAATGTCTCTTTGAGAATAACAGAAAAAGATACACCAAATTAACATTCTAGTGTTCTTACTGACACGCTGTTGGCCCAAACAAATTACCGCTACTGCTGATAAGGCAGGATGTCACCCAAGAAATACCTCACCCAATGGTATCTACTTCTGAGACACAAAGACTCTCGTTTTCACCATATGGGCCCTAAGTGGCATGGTTAATTGTTTTCCCCATTATTTATCAGTAGGATCTGGAGGACATCTGGAATTCTCCCTGGCAGGCCAGCACATGACTCATGGCAAAGCAGTTGTGTTGGGTAACTGATGACTCTGTGGATTTTTACGAGGTGCTTCTGAAACTCACGCACTGTATTGTTATTCTCACTTTCCCCTAAAGCACACTCCCTTCAAAATAATCAAGAGACATCGGGAATTCAAACTTTTCCATGAAGTTGCTATTTTATTTCCATTAGAATCCATTTCATTGGATTACAGTCACCATTAAATCCCAGTGTTTGACGAATCACAAGTTACCCAACAATTGCACTGAAGGGTATTTATTGTAATTATGAATACAAAGGGTGACAAGTGTCCATATATGGCCATTTACTGTGATATGTTTAAAATATTACTTTAACATTTAATTTTAGAAATATTTATTTGGAAGGCAGAGTGATAGAAATGAGGGAGGGAGAGGGAGGAGGGAGAAAGTGAGAGAGAGACGGAGAGAAAGAGAGAGAGTGGAGGATAGATCGATCTTGTGTTCTATGGTTCACTTTCCCAATAGCCACACAACCAGAGCTAGGTCACTCCGAAGCCAAGATCTCCAACCGGGTATCCCACGTGGGTGGTAGGAACCCAAGTACCAGGGCCACCATCCACTGTGTCCCAGGAGCATTAGCAGGAAGCTGGATGGGAAGTACGGAGTAGCCAGAACTCAAACCCAGGTGCCCTGATACAGAGTACGATTCTAAAGCAGCAGCTTAACCTGCTGTGCCACAAAGCCCACCCCTGGATATGTAATTAATTTATCCCAACTGGGTACCTATTCCAGTGGGTCACCATACAGAAAGTTTAAAAATAAGAAGTTTAAAAAATGATGAAATAACTTGCTGTTATCCTAAGTGTGAGCAGCCCATTCATTCTAGACTTCATAATGTCTTCCAAAAATGAAGAAACATCCTGGATCATCAGACAAGGCATTTAAATAGGGAGTTGGCCTGACAAATCCAGAAACAAACACATGAGTTTTGAGCCACACTCAGGAAATGCTGAACATGTGGAACTACGTGAGTTGGAAGGAAATTGAGAGCCCCAAGTACTCCTCTTCCTAGAAAAGATCCAACTTCCATCTCCACTGCCATTATAAGCAAAGTGTCATCGCCATTTCCAAAAGTCATCCAGGGAGAAATAACACACACTGATCATACATTACTCATTATTATTAATTTTGAATGCCAAAGAAATCATTAATGTTTCCTTTATTTAGTATGCAACCTCAATTATTTTATAAACATTTAAAAAAACTAGAAGGGCTTTTAAAGATCAGTTTATGGTTTCCTCCAACCCATCTGCCTCCTCCATTCTTCAGGGCTTCATGAGCAATCACTACTCATTTGGTAAACAGAATTGCAGTATTACCTTGTGTTTTCAAGTATAAGGCTTATGTGTTGTGCCAATGTCAACAATAAAAGGGGCAGAGGTTTAATATTTTATCTAGAAATTTTTAAATCTGGAAATCCTAATATTCTTTAAACTGTACTTTGCCAACAAGGATAATGATCAATTCAGTCAGTTCAGTGGTCTTCATCTAGTACTATTTTTTAAATAGAAAATTAGAATAGACTACAATTGGAAACCTATGCCAATAAGTCTAGATTTTTGCGTAACTTGGTTCTAATCCACTTAATATCACCCATCCACAGATGGTTTAATGGAACCATAGGCAATGTAACTAAAGGATGAAACTAAAACCTTCATGTGTCAAGAGTATTAATGGGAAAAAAATGAAGTTTAGAAAGGGGAAGGTTTTTCTTCATTTATGCAAATTTGTGGGTGCAAATGAAAGAGAGAGAATGAGGACACAGGAGAAAGTCACAACAGCACCATGTAGAGCTAAATATGTGCTCCTGGTGTTGAAGGGAAGGGATGAGCATTCTGGTGCTGATTCCCCCTAGAAAATCTAAAAAGAGAGAGGCTGTCTTGCTAGGCCAGTGGCAGGCCAGAGGAGGAGGGGTGGGTTGGCTAAACCTTCACATCAAAAGTCTATGGGTCAAAGCATACAAATGCTTCTAGAGCACTGCAATGGAGATGATTCTACTCCTTGTCCAGTGGAACCTCCCAGAAGGCAAGCAGGCCTCTGCAGAGAGAGGCTGAAGCTAATATTGAGCTCCTGGAGATTGCATAAATAATGAGCTCTCCAGAGGTCAGCGGCTAACTTCAGACAGCACCAATCAAAGTAAATAACCAGTATTTCCCTATCTCCTTCCAGGCTCTCTGTGCTCCCACGGTAAGGACGAGCTGATGGAGGGGAAGGGGGCAGGGAAGAGAAGTGGACCACAGCTCCTTCCCCATCTGCAAGCTTGAGCCTTTGTAAGCCCTTGCTGTTGGAAGGATGGTAGTTCTGAATAAAATTAGCAACTTGGACAATCCCGCAGGACTGGATGTTTAAATAATTGAACCAAAACTGTCTTTGTGATTTATAGTAACCTCAGGACTTTCTATTTTCTAAGAGTCAGTAGACATTTCAAGAGGCTTGCCAAAATTTTATCCAGGGTTGGAAGACTTCTTATATTGAACAAACTATAAAGAGAGAGGGGTGAATAGTACCGCCTTATGATTAGATTTCAAGAATTGGAACACATTACATGCAAGAGCAAAACAGATCTCTTTGTTCCTTGGTTTTCTGTTTCCTAACTTGTTCAGGTCACAAGGAGAGTGAGGAAAAAACGATCTTGATTGAGGTAGTTATTGGTCAAAATAAATTGTCTTCTTCCTCAGATCACTGTACTCTAGAGACTATCATTTGGTTTCATGCAAGGTTCTTAAAAAAGACTAAATGTTTTAAGTGGTTTTATTTATTTTTTAAAAGCAATCCTACTCTTTTTTAAAAAAATATTTATATGAAAGGTGAGTTAGAGAGAAAGACAAATACAGAGATCTTCTGTCTGCTGGTTCATTCCCCAGATGACTGTAACGGGAGACAGGAGCTTCATCCGGGTTTCCGATGTGGGTGCAGGGGCCCAAATACTTGGGCCATTTTCTGCTTTCCCAGGCCATAGCAGAGAGCTGGATCGGAAGTGGAGCAGCCAGTGCCCATATGGGATGCTGGCATCACAGGCAGTAGATTAAAGTGCTATGGCACAATGACTGCCCTTAGGTGATTTTATCTTAAAACCAAATTTCTGCAGAGTGTCTTATGGTCTACAAAACACTTCCTTGCCTTTGATCTATCTTTAAGACAGTCAGGGCAGATGTTGTTGTTCCTTCTATAATGACCAGGGAACTGTCTGCGCAGCTACGTGTTCAGTTATTAGATACGGAAACCAGAGCTTAAATCCAGATCTTTGAACTCCCAGATCTGCACAATTTTACCGTATCAAGGTCGCAAATTCTGACTGATTAGGTTAATGATTAGCCTTTCTGAAACGGAACTTTTCCACAGACTCCATGTGCGTTGCTTCTTTACCTCTGCTTTCCATGGATCTTTGTGGGATCCTTACAGGAGTGCTTGCTTTAAAGATTTAGCTTGGGTGGACGACTTCAATTTCTGACCAAAAGACTTCTAACTAAATATGAGTAGGAATATATAGCATTCAAAAATTTAAATATTTGCCAATTTTCCAAAATGCAGGCCTGTGTTCATTGGCAAACTTGGGTTGAGCAGTGCTGGCATCCAGTCAAGCGAGATTCACGTTTGTAAGGTATCTGGGCCATGATGTGGTACAGTGGGCTAACTGACACCTGCAATATAGCCATCCCATATCCCAGCACAGGTTCAAGTCCCAGCTGCTGCACTTCTTGTCCACACCCCTCCCTCCTTTGGGAAAGCAACAGCAAATGTCTCAAGTGCTTGGGTACTTGCCACCCATGTGGGAGACCTAGATGGAGTTCCGGGTTCCCCGTGTGTTCCTAGAGACGTCGCAGCTGTTGTAGCCATCTGAGGAGTGATCCCGTGAATGGAAACAGACTCGCGCTCCCTGTCTCTCCCACTCTTTCTCTGTCACTCTGCCTTGCCAATAAATAAAACAATTTATATGGTATCCATACACTGGCAACATATGCTCTGGGCCCTGACTTAGGCTGCCTGCTCTGGCCTTTGGGTCCTGTTAATTTGCCCATTTTACCTTGGCTCAGCCACACTTCCTGAGTGGAAGTTCTCTCCTCCTCTATAATGAAATGTTTTTCACTGTTTAATGTGCAGCCAAGGTATCACTCTCTCCTCAAGTCTTCCTCGGATCCAGGCCTCCCACAATGACCTTTCTCTTACCTGAATTTTTGTATAAATTGATCATTTACTTATAGCTTATGGCTTTGGTATCTTACTGCTTCAAACACACTACAAACTTTTCTAAAACAGACTTCCAATGCTAAACATATTGGTATACATGATAAAGGCTCAAGAAATAAGTGAGATTTGTTCTTTTATCTTCAAGATACTGCCAATCTGAATTTAAATGAAATTTCAATGGGAAAAGTCAATTTAGTTTTATTTGAAAAATGCCGAAAGAGCGACATCAAAGCAAATGTAATATTGGTGTGGTCTGGAGCTTCTCCATTGTTCTGATCTTTTCATTTTTACTTCACGTGCTTACAGAGCCTTTGGCTATTTAACCCCATGCTAGATTCCAAAGCAAGCAACAGCTTTTACAATTCACTGTTGAATGCTTCAAAATGAAAAAGGAGAAAACACTTTTAATAGTGATACTGGCCGGTGCCGTGGCTCACTTGATTAATCTTCCACCTGCGGCACCGGCACCCCAGGTTCTAGTCCCAGTTGGTGTGCTAGATACTAGTCCCAGTTGCTCCTCTTCCAGTCCAGCTCTCTGCTGTGGCCCGGGAGGGCAGTGGAGGATGGCCCAAGTGCTTGGGCCCTGCACCTGCATGGGAGACCAGGAAGGGGCACCTGGCTCCTGGCTTCGGATCAGTGCAGTGCCGGTCGTAGTGGCCATTTGGGGAATGAACCAATGGAAGGAAGACCTTTCTGTCTGTCTCTCTGTCTATAACTCTCTCTGTCTCTCTCTCTCTCTCTCTCTCTCACTGTCTAACTCTGCCTGGCAAAAAAATAAAAAAAAAAAATAGTGATACTAGCAAAAGATGAGAAAGCATTTTTAACAGTACTATTAATGATTCATTGTCAAGTACTTCAAAACTGAAAACCAGAAAGTATTTTTAATAGCAGTACTAACAGAAAATGCATACTTGTTGCTACTTAACTGCCCTCTTCTCTACCAGTGGTAGAAAGTCATTACCGGCCGGCGCCGCGGCTCACTAGGCTAATCCTCCGCCTAGCGGCGCCGGCACACCGGGTTCTAGTCCCGGTTGGGGCGCCAGATTCTGTCCCGGTTGCCCCTCTTCCAGGCCAGCTCTCTGCTGTGGCCAGGGAGTGCAGTGGAGGATGGCCCAAGTGCTTGGGCCCTGCACCCCATGGGAGACCAGGAAAAGCACCTGGCTCCTGGCTCCTGCCATCGGATCAGCGCGGTGCGCCGGCCGCAGCGCACCGGCCGCGGCGGCCATTGGAGGGTGAACCAATGGCAAAAGGAAGACCTTTCTCTCTGTCTCTCTCTCTCACTGTCCACTCTGCCTGTCAAAAAAAAAAAAAAAAAAAAAAAGAAAGTCATTACCATCTCTGAAGAATCATCTTAGATCTGCAACCAGGACACAATTCACTTTGGAGCAGTCATGATTACTTTGTGCTTCAGAGAGCTCTGACACAGAAATTTGTGCACCCATAGAAACACATTCTAATGCAAAATGTTTCATAATAATTTCTTCATTCATTCACCAAATATTTGATGCGCATCTACTATGTAGACATTATACCCTGTTCTGGACTCCAGGGACCTGGTCCTATCCACACAAAAGACCTCCCTGAAGCGCAGTGGGTTAAAGCCCTGGCCTGCAGCACCACTTCTGATCCAGCTCCCTGCTAATGTGCCTGGGAAAGCAGTAGAAGATGGCCCAAGTCTTTGGGCCCCTGCACCTGTGTAGGAGACCCAGAAGGAGCTCCTGGCTTTGGATTTACTCAGCTTTGACAGTTACACTCATCTGGGGAGTGAAGATGGAAGACCTCTGTCACTCTTTCAAATAAATAAAGATCTCACTGAAATTACATTCTTTTTGAAGAAACAGAGTTAGAAATATAAAATATAAAATAATGTAAAACATAATATTGGATGGTGCCCAAGACTATAAAAATAAATAGCAAATAAAGATAGAGACTGATAAAGATGTCAGGAAAGGCCTGTGTGAGGTGGATAGAAAGTGTGCACCATGGGAATGTCTGAAAGAACATTCCAGATGCAAGGGACAGCAAGTGCAAAAGCTTTGAGTCAGGATCACCTTCAAACACCTGCTGGTATTGCCTATGGGGTGGCTAAGTGCTCCTCTGAGTAGTCACTTAGAATCACTCCTGTAATCCCCACAACAGTCCCGAGAAGTAATTACTACTAGCACGCATTATCACCCACATTTTACAAATGAAGGGTCCATGGCACAGAGAAATTAATGACTCATTCAATCCTAGGAGGAGGCAGAACCATAGCATGAACCAAAACAGTTGGTCCATCTCAAGGAGGAGGGCCTGAGTCCCTTCTCTAACCACTAAGCGACACTGCCTCTCCAAACAAGAGCCCCTGGCTGCAAGGGCTGGGTACTGAGCAATGTCTCTTTACAGAAGTCATAGCAAGACCTCCTAGGAATCAAATAGTATTAGCAACAAGACATAAAGATATTGGCTTTTAAAAAACATTAATCAGCTTGACTTAATGTAATACTTAATAATACTATCTGGAATAGAGATTTTTCTAGAAGAAATTGAAGACGAACGGATTTGTGTTCAGGCCAAGGACGACTCTACTGTATTGCAGCCAAGAGCACACCATAGACTTACTTCTCTGACTGCATCTGAAACCGACAAGTAGAGATAGGCCTTTGCTGCCTCTTCTTGTAAGAGTTACATCTGGATTTCCCAGATGGCAAACAGGAAATTGCAGATACACAGTGAACTGTGGACAAAGCCACCATACAAGCTTAGACTGTTGCTGAGCAAACATTAATAAAAATGCCTGGGGTTACTATTGCCTCAAACTATAGTTTATTTGTTCTCTTGGGAAGGGAAAAAATCCAGAAATTAGGTTTGAAGGATCTCCATAAAGAGTTGGAGCCACACAGTGAACCCTTTCAGCACTGTGACTCACATGTAAAACTGTCATGCGGGGTGCTTTCTAGGGAGTCTCCCATTTATGGGTCCACAAGCACAAGACTGTGAGAGCCTTGACATACATAATTTTACAACTGCACAAAGAAAACAGGACAGAGATTGTTTCCTAATGTGTGGGGTATTATGTTTTAAAGACGGCTGTGTATTTGAATGCTGAAATTTTCTCAGATTAAATTATCCAGATTTAATGTTTAAAGATTGCTCTCTGCAAAGTGATTGGCTAAAATCCAGAAAATCTCTTGCTTAGGTCCAAATGGATAGCCCAGGCCCAGCTGTGAATGATATAAAACAGTCTGCTTTGTAGCTATTAAGAAATGTTATTTTTTTTTAAAAAATATATCAACTGTGCTGTGATACTTAATGTAATTCATTCTGATTTATGTTAACTCCCAACTGTAGGTCTTCCAGATTTTTTAAAAATTTAAAATAAGATTTTCTGTAGCAAAACCAAAGCTTTCCTAACGTGCAGCTTTGCTCAGCTGATTCCAGAGGAGTTCAGCCAAGGCCTGGGCAGACAGCTGACCGAATGAGCAGCTGCGTGGATTCGAGTAATTAGGTCACAGGTCAATCAGTAAAACTGACTAAAAGCATCACTCTTAAAACACTGTGGGAAACAAAACATCTGTGAAGTGGTTAAACAGCTTCCAAATTTCCTCATTCTTAAGAAGATTTCCTAAGAGAAAGCTAATTTTAGCCGCATCACCTGAATCTCCTTCAAATAAAATATGTCCTTTATATGTAACGAGAAAGGAAAACAAACACGCCTAGCATGTGTCCCATGTCATGCGTCATATTTTCTCAGCATCATGGAAAAGAAAAAGGCTGATCAACTAAGCCTCATGGTGGCAGGATGTACAGATAAACTGACCAATCACTAAGCATCACGGTGGCAGGATGTACAGATAAACTGACGAATCACTAAGCCTCATGGTGGCAGGATGTACAGATAAACTGACCAATCACTAAGCCTCACGGTGGCAGGATGTACAGATAAACTGACCAATCACTAAGCCTCACGGTGGCAGGACGTACAGATAAACTGACCAGTCACTATCAGCGGTCACAAGTACATCAAGATGTCACCTCTGGGAGCCTGCACTGTAGCCCACGTAGTAGGGTAAGCCTCCGCCTGCAGTGCCAGCATCCCATGTGGGAGCCAGTTGAGTCCTGGCGCTTCTCTTCCGATCCAGCTCTGCTATGGCCTGGGAAAGCAGTGGAAGAGGGCCCAAGTGCTTGAGCCCCTGCACCTGCATGGGAGACCAGAAGAAGCTCCTGGCTGCTGGCTCCAGATTGGCCCAGCTCTGGCCATTGCGGCCATTTGACGAGTGAACCAGCAGATGGAAAACCTCTGTATGTCTCCTTCTCTTTGTAACTTTACTTCTCAAATGAATAAAATCTTAAAAAAAAAAAAAATACCTCTCAAAAAAATAAAGTCTTAAAAAAAAAGTCACCTCTGAAAACTTCTCCTGGCTTCAAGAAACCTTTCTCTTTCAAGTACATTCCTGTCCGGTTTCTTCTAGAAAGACGGTATTTTACACTGGGGCAAGTCACTGATCATAGCTGGGCCTCAATCTTCATTATCAGTTAAATGAGGAGCTGACTAGGAAAGAAGGGAAGGCTGGGTAGATAGTGGTCCTCGAGTTTCTCTGCTGAACTCAAATTCCATCACTCAACTCCATTTTAGCCCACATTCAGTACTGAGTCTCGGACTGGCCTTGTGGCACACCAGGTTAAGCCACTGCCCGCAAAGCTGGCATCCCCAGCCAGTGCAACAGTCTGAATCCTGGCTGCTCTGCATCCGATTTGGCTCTCTGCTAATGCACCTGGGAAAGCAACAGAAGATGGCCCAAGTGCTTGGGTCTCTGCCATGCATGGGGGATACCTGGCTGGAGTTCCTGACTCCTGGCTTTGACCTGGCCCAGCTCTGAGTGTTGTGGCCATTTAGGGAGTGAACCAGCAGGTAGATTTCTTTCTCTCTCTCCCCAACTCTTTCAAACAAATAATAAAGTCTTTAAAGAACATAGAGTCCACTCATAAAGGTGCTGTGTTTACATGCTTTTTGCTTAATACAATGCATAATATCAATAAGCCCCATCTTTCTAGTTATTGCTAAAAATGAATGCTTAGTATATGATAATAGGTGGAAATGATGGGCCTTGTGACCAAAGTTACAGATAGATATAAATTATATTACTATCACATTGTCATTCTCTCTCGTTCTCCCTCTCTCTCTCTCTCACGCGCACACACACACACACAAAATTCTGCCTTATTTTCATCAAGTAGATGAAAATAAACAAACATTTTAAAAGTTCATGGAAAATACGTATTTTGAAAACACCATGCATGGGGGCCGGAGCTGTGGCATAGTGGGTAAAGCTGCCCTTGCAGTGTCAGCATCCCATATGGGTGCCAGTTCAAGTCTTGACTCCTCCACTTCTGATCCAGCTCTTTGTCACGGCCTGGGAAAGCAGTAGAAGATGGCCCAAGTCCTTGGGCCCCTGCACCCATGTGGGAGACCTGGAAGAAGCTCCTGGCTCCTGGCTTTGGACTGGCCCAACCTCAGCCACTGGGACCATTTGGGGAGTGAACCAGTAGATGGAAGACCTCTCTTCCTCTCTGTCTCTGCCTCTGTAACTCTGCTTTTCAAATAAATAGATAAATCTTTTAAAAAATGCATGAATTTTAAAATCGTTTAGTTCCTTTTTACACAAGGTTTTCAAGTACCCTGGTATATTCAGAAGGTCAGCAGGAAAAGGACAACATAAGAAAAGGACATAAGCCTCATTAGAAATGACACTGGAGACATTGATGATGCACTGTACCCTAATTTAAGTTACACAGCTTGAACTGAATCATACTGTACGGACAATCCAAGTTTCAGCTGATAGCACAATGATATTCCTTTTCTGTGAATTCAAACACAAAGAGCTGTATATTGAGGTTAGAAGTTATACTTGACATCTCAATTCCCTGCAGCTCATCTTTCATCTGCTCCAAAGCTGGTTCTTAGCGCTCTGGAGAGAATAGGTTTCCCTATGTGTATATATCTGAAACGCTGGCTGTCACTGAAATAGAAGTGAATTTATGAAATAAATCCCGAGAGGCTAGTTAATTCTTTCTAGGCACTTTGCCTCTGCAGTTGCTCATGCCAGAAATCTGAGCGTCATCCATGACTTTCTTTTACTCTAAATCAAATCAATCACCACAACCTGACAACTACACTTTATAAATGCTTGCTAAAACCATTCATTTCTCTTCATCTTCATTACCACTGTCTACAGCCAGATCACTATCACTTCTCGCCTGGCTTGGAGTAAGAAGCTCCTAACTTCATGTCTGCATTCACCCATTTCCTTGCAATCTGTTCCCTATACAACAATGCATGGGGGTTTAAAATTGCATACATAGGGGTGAGTGAGCGAGCTAGCCGTTAAGACACCCGTTAGGACATCTGTGGCCACATCCGCATCCCACAGCTGAGGGTCTGGGTTTGCTTTCCAGCCTTGCCTACTGATTCCAGCTTCCTATTAATATGTACCATAGGCGACAGCAGGATGTGCTCTATTGGTTGGGTTGCTGCCACCTACATGGCAGATCTGGATTGAGTCCCCAGCTCCTGACTTCAACTCAAACCCTACCATTGTGGGGATGGGAGTTCTCTGTGTCGCTTGAGCTCACAAATAAAAAAAAAGGCAAAAATAGTAAGATCATTCTCTTTCTTACCCTTCAGTGCCTCTGCATTGGCTGATCTTGTCCCACTTACCTTAGTCTGCCCTAGGAATCCTGCTCCTCTAGCTCATCCAATATACAAGGTCTTTCATGTCTAACAATAGGTATGTGAGGTAGGATTTACTACTGTTACTATCAGTGTTGGAAGATCCAGAAGAGGAAACTGAAGATAACTTATCCAAAGTTCCACAGTGAGTGAGTGACAGAGGAAGACCTGAAACTAGGCCAGACAGAAATATGAGCTAATTTGTGAAACTGATGTCAGCTTACATGGGCTTCTCAATCTGATTAAAAATCCAAGATATTTTTAGATATTTTCTTTGTGCTGTTACGTGTCAATCTGGGTGTGTTACTTGATTTGCTGTAAGTAAACTGGGCTAGTAAAAATACCAATATAAAATAATAAGAGCTTACCAAGAATTACCATCATTACAAAATTTATTATTTAATAAAACCAAAGTCAGTAAAATCAAAACATCTCAGAAAATCAAGGTTATGTAAAAAGTTGTAAAAGTCTTATAAAATATATTTTGGGAAGGAAAAATATAGATATTTTAAAATCTCCTAGACAGAATTCTCAGGGACATAATTTGTTCAGCAAAACTCCTTAATAGGCCACTGGGAAATAAATGCATGGGTCTCAAAAGAAGAAAAGGAGGAGAAAAGGAAAATAGATTTGCTCTGTAACTGAAAACGAGACACATTTGATTGCTTTCCAGGGGCAGTGAAGAGGTAGCGGTGCGAGCCGAGGACATCAAAGGCAGAGTGCACACATGTTCTGTGACAGGCTGCGTGGAGGAAGAAGTCCCCACGCTGCAAGTGACAGGGGGGTTTCAGAAGTGCCGAAGTCAACACTCACCACCCTGTTCTGTCTGCTCCTCGGCCAGCCTCGTGTTTGCAGAATACAGCAGGACACGGAAAAGCCAAAGGAGCCCGTGTGCCACTGCTGTGTGAGTAAGAGATGGAGAGAAAACTCCTAAGGAACAAGATGCTGAGCAGAGCTGAACCGCGCGTAGACACCGGGAATTCAGAGCACACATTTCCAGGGACAGCGCAGTGAGGAATGTCCCAGGACCTTTCCCCCGCCTCTCCTGTGACGGAATCAGGCAAACTCTCAAAACCTATTCACAGAAGGGAACCTTCTGAGGACTGGGCACTCAGCAGAAGTCCTAGAAAGCATTCTTTTCTGAAACAAAACAGACTAATGTCGTCAATTATCTACCATGACCTGTCACCCTTCTTGAATCTCTCTTCAGATGTCCCCAGTACCTGGTCTGTCGCCTATCAAGGCAGATTCTTCCATGAATTCTGTGTTGTGCAGACTTTAACTTGCTTAAAAGTTCTGAAATAGTCTTGTTGGACTGAAATATAAATGTTTGTACATAGGCTGACCTTGACTGGTTTTCACAAGCCTCGGCAGATCTTGGTGAACTCCCAGCCAACCCTAGACTTGGCCTTTCAGCTCCATTTTGGAAGACTTAGAGGATAGAAAGCAATCAACGTTCCCATGCTATTAGAAGTAATCCCCTAAATATTGAATACAAACTTTAAAAATTTGCAATCTAAATTCAAGTTATCAAAAATCTAACAGTTGGTTAGGAATTTCTACACACTAAACTTTATTCCTCTTATATGAAGGAATTGAAATATTTGTGAGTCAAAATAAGAGAAAAAATTTAAAAGAACAAAAATTTCAAATAATTCAGCAATACAATCTCACAGGTATTTGAAGTATTAAAGTAAAACTATGCGCGAAATTAAGTCAAAATGTGCAAGAGTCCTCTGCTCCAAGCAAATAAACAAAAAGTGCAGGACAACAAGAAATGTAAACCTATAGTTTAACCCAAAATTTTGAACTATAAATCTTCATGTTCCAAAAATAAAGCCCCAGGAAAAGGTCAGACTGGCCAACAGAGGCTGAAGTCCTAGGCTCTCTGAGCAGTCAGCAGCAGGGAGGGCGGGGGTTGAGACTGTTTCGAGGTGGCAGGGCCCCGCGAGCCGGCTGCCAGGACTGAGTTACAGGCAGCAATCTAGGATTCATGAATGGCTGCCAAGACCATGAAAGAGGAACCAGAAAAGCTTTGCTCTGCGCCCTGGGAAAGCGGTAAGATGTTACCAGTGAGAAATCTGAACTGCAGACCTCGTCTCATGGAGATGTGGCACCCAACGTGACACTATTCACACAGAGCAGGAACATAAAGCCGAGCCAGTAAGATGAAACTGGTCTACAAATCACGTAGAAGCCCATCAGAGCTTACAGTAACATGTACAGAGGTAAAGGTCCTCTCACCGCTCAACAGGAGGTTAGCGGCATTACCTTTAACAATTCTAAGTAGATATATTTTTAAAGCCATAGCACGTAGTAAACAGAAAAGTGCAGTGCACACCGATGGAAGGGAAGAAAACGGAAGCTAAAAAACCGTGTGATTCATAGAAAACACAAAGTGAGGTTTGTCGCCAAGCATGACAAATGAAGCCGCACCATGAGGCTTCAAAATGTTTACGGAAGAGCAGGTGCCGTTCTCCTACACTTTACCATGTGGAAACCTGCATGTCTGGAAGGGGTGACTTCTCCGCCCTGTCAGTCTGGGATGGGCACAAGTTATGGTCACAGCCCTATCTCTGTTTTCAGAATGCTTTCTTCCACATGTGTTTATCCAGTTTGTCTAGAAAATGACCAGAAAATGACAACCCGTGGTGACATGGTTTGTCCAGAGGCACTCGCTCCAGTGTTGCTTCAGCCATGCCCTTGTCACTTGGCTCTCTAGGCTAATGCTGCTGCCGCCCTACACCCGATGTAGCAGGCCAGCCCGGTCAAATGCAGATCAGAGTTCAACCTGAAGTCGCAAGGCAGTGGTTTCTGGAAGAGAGGCGCTTCTCTACTCCGACTGTAATGCGAATAAGAGCCACAGTGGGGCAAAGCTGGAACAGGCTAACTTTCTCTTGGGTGTCTGCCGTAGCTAAACAGAAGTGGGGAAGCTGTTCGACTAAGCGAGCTTCAACCAGGCACATGTTCAGCTCCAACGAGACTCAAGCTGGGGCCACTCAGCCCCTTACCTGCGGCTGGCCATGACCGTAAGGCTTCCACCCAAACACAAGATTGCTCCTCTAACAGGGTGATGCTCTGCAGCTTCTCTGAGCTTATCAGTGGGCTTAGCTGTGGCCTGGTTTCCAGGCCCACAGTAAGTGTTCTTGCAATTCCAGCCTCTTACATTTTCTTTTTTAATCCAAAGAATAACATCTGTCCCCCCTAATCACCTCTCTCTGCATTCTTGAATGACATTTTACCCTTTGGAGAGAACAAGATTGAGATGTTATAGACTGTTGCCTGTGCCCTGTCTGTTCTTGAAGCAGATGTATTTGGGGATATTGGATACACGCATTTTCTCTAATACTTTTTTCCAATCAAAGCTCCCCTCCTCCCAGAAATGCTCATGGAAAATGCACTCGATCTTTTATTTCCATTTGCCTCACATTTTTGGAAACCCCTTTGCTTTAAACCCACTAGTTAATCAGGTCCCAGATGTGATTAAAACAAATTGAGGCTGGCGCGCTGCGGCCATTTCGGGGGTGAACCAATGGAAAAGGAAGACCTTTCTCTCAATCTCTCTCTCTCACTGTCCATTCTGCCTGTCAAAAATAAAAATAAAAAAAAGATAACAGAGGAAAAATGTCTAGCATTTTCACTCTTGGCCTTTGACTCAGTCTCACTGGTGACACAGTTGGCCTGGAACAGGTTGTGTTTAACATGGCTGGTCCTTGATGGTGGAGGTGTCTTAACCTGGAGGATAATCACCAGGTGATCTGGCTAGATCCAGTGTGTTAGGTAAGTCTGATCAAGTATAAATGCAAGTCAACACTGGGAGAATGAGCAAAGGGGAAGGGTGTGGACTGGGTCAACAGACATAGGGCAGAAGGACAGAATAGCAAATCAGACTTTATGGACATCAAAGCTGGCTTAAAGTCTTTTGGAAGTAGAGCCACAAGTAAATAAGCCATCAATCAAGAAGGAACCATGAAGCAGATTTTGGTAAATATAATTTTCTTGTACAAACCAGAAGTATAATCCAGGCCAGTCTTGTTTTTATGGGGTCAGACACTCTAGCAAGGTTTATAGGGATAGCTAGGCAAGAGGGAGAGAAGGATATGATGGAATTGGTTCTTACTTTCAAGGATTTGGTAGGGAAGGGGATTCTTCTCTAAACCATAACCCAGATGGCCTCCTAGGAGCTTCAGAAACAGGAATTTCTAAGATGATTTTTTTGGTAAGATTTATTTATTTTTATTTTAAAGGTAGAGTTAGACAGAGATCTTTCACCTGCTGATACACTCCCCAGATGACCACATCGGGTGGGAATGGGCCATGCCGAATTCAGGACTTTCATCAGGGTCTCCCACATGGATGCAGGAGCCCAAGGACTTAGACCACCTTCCACTGCTTTTCCCAGGCCATTAGCAGTGAGCTGAATTGGAAGTGGAGCAGCCAGGACACAAACCAGTGCCCATGAGGGATGCCGGTGCTGCAGCCACTGGCTTAACCCATTGCGCCACAGTGCTGGCCGCATGACTATTCTTCACCCATAAATCTACCATTTCTACTTCTCTTACACGGTGCAAGAGTAAAGTTGAAATTGGGCATTCACTGGTTTCATGAATCAGAGCAAAACAAAACTGTGGACCAGAGTAGTAAGTGGGTCGCTTGTGTCTTCCTGTATACAAATCCTGCTATTTAAGAAATCCCGATTTAGAAAACAAATCCCACCAGCTACAAAGTCTGCTGACTTGGTAAAAGTTGAGAACTCACCAGGTCCTTTCAAAGTTCATCGTAAGTTTCAGTATTTACACCAACAGTACTGTCAATAAATTACACACACTATTGTACAGGACAGGAAAAAGCAATGTTCCTTGTTTATCTTTGGCGCTGTTTACTTCTAGCTCTGCTGTGGGAAAGAGAATGAAACAATGCTAAGCTTTTCCTTCATGAGATCCTGATCAGGCTGGCTGGACCAACGCATAAAGCACGGCACACTAAAGCAGAGGAGCAAAAGTAAGCTTCCCATCACTTGCTGACCCTGCAGAGGGGGGAAGCTGTTCACGGCTTCCAGCGCGGCCTCAGCATGGAGCAGAGTCATCTCATCACTAATCTCCTGTCCCCACATATTTCTATGTTCTGGGCTGGCCTTGCCATGCTCAAAAGATATATATCCACAAATCTCCACTTCTCAGCATTACAAGTTCACCAAACCAGCTAAGGCGGCATTGCAAAAAAAGGGGGGGTGGGGTGGGGGTGGGGGGATTTAAACAACAGGATTTTAATCTCCGTTTTAGGAATCCAATAACTTCCATCAATTTACGCCTGCATATTTCTCAAAATAGAGAGTTTGGGGGGAGTGGGTAATTTTGGCACAGCACGTTAACTTACCACTTGGGATGCCGTATCAGAGTGCCTGGGTTGGAGGCCTGGCTCCACTCCTACGAATCCATGTGCAACCTGGAGGCAGCATGTGATGGCTCAAGTACTTGGGTCCCTGCTACCCATGTGGGAAACCTGGATTGAGTTCTAGGCCCCTGTCTTCAGCCTGGCCCAGTCAGTGATGACTTTTGTAGGCATTTGGGGAATATATCAGCAGATGTAAGATCCCTCCCACCCCACCCCTCTCTTTCTGTAACTCTGCTTTCAAGTAAATAGATCATTTTTAAGAAGAAAGAGTTCTGAACTTTTATTAGAATACAAAAAGGTTAGCAATCACTATTAGTTAATACAAGGTAATACGTACTTGTCTCCCTCTATTCCTCAGTATCAAAAAGGTTAATCTTGGAATTTCCCCCCTTTCGGCACCTGTATTGGAATGAGGAAAGGAAATTGTACTAATAAAGAAAGAGAGCTATTCTTTCCTAATGAAATGGCATAATTTTAAGATAGTGTAATAAAGTCAAATGATCTTTGCTTTATTCCTAAGATGGTATTTTTTTTTAATGTTCTGCTCAAGTGAAACATCTCATATTCCACTAGCTGGCATCACACTATTTTGCCTTTAAACTATTTGCAAATGTTTAATCTTGTTTGTGGGGTGCAGAAGTTATACAAAGGTTAACATACCACAAAATATTGACCTTGGAGCACACTGAAATCCCGTCGAAAACACTTGCTGGCTGTGTGACTTTGCACAAGGTTTAGGTGATGACTCTTCCTCACTTCTCTCATTTCTAAAAAGGGGATAGTGATAATAAAAGTATCTACTTCACAGCTGTACTTTGCAGTAAACATGTAAGTGTTGTTATAGGAAAGCATTTTCTGGATAATTATCTCATTAATAGTATGCTTAACTCTTCGGATCTATCACTTCTGCCTTGTTGAGAATGGCAGTGGCACATGTGTTGATGCCCGTCAGCCAGGCTTTTTTATGTACAATGCTTAATTCTTAATAGTAAATCCTCATTTTCTGTACCAATCACAGAGCAATAATCAGCTCTGTTTCAACTCCCTATTTGAGTTATCAGCTGAGGTAATGAGAATAAATGCAACAGAAATGAAAATGTATGGGTGCTACAGTCACTCTTCAATGTGTTTGAGTGTTAATAACCCTGGTTCCCAGGCTGCCATTGCAAATGGAAAGCAGAGGATGCAGGATAAAATACACTGGGGGCTTTGTCTATTGCCCATGGCCATCTCTGGAGAGATCAGTGAAAACAAAACTTCTTATCTGAAAACTCACTTTTCCTCAATATCTCTTGCAACAGAAAGAAGATCCTCCATGTTCAAAAGTAATTATGTACGTTGCTTCAATTCTATGTCCTCAAAGGTTGATGATTTTTACACTAAACCCCACTTAATTTCTGGGTATTTATGCACTCTTTTTGGAGAATTTGCATTAAAGGGCTTAAGTATCTGGCTTAGGTAAAACATGACCTCAAAACTTTCCTTCCACCCATAGGCAACAGTATTGCTTCCACAATACGCCAGCTCCTGCTTTTGTGTGACATTTTGTGTAAGTTATTTTCTGCATGGGAGAGGAGGTGGGGAATGAGAGAAGACATAAATGGAAAAACAGAAGAATAGCAAGGGACCATTAAAGAGAAGGAGAACAGCGTAGAAAGGGAGTTACCCTGTAATTAATGTGTAGTAGATCTTGTGTTTTGATGCATCAAGCATGGTCACAAGGTTGCCAGCACTGGATGTCTTGCTACAGGCCATCAACTATCCTTGTCTAAGGAGAGCTTAAAAAATCTGCCATTTCTAACCAAGAAGCAGCAATGGAAATGCTGACGCCTTTTATCTTGGCACAATTCCCAGGGAAGTCAATGGGGAGACCCACTGGCAATGAACACCATTCTGTGCAGTTTGATGCTTTTCATTTGGTAGAATTTTGTTGCCAAGGCTATTGCATCAAGTTACTGAAATCTTAGTGGATGTAAATTGTCTCAACTGCCACTTAGCCTGGCAAGAAATTTAAAGGGCATGCCTTCTACTGAAAGGAAAGACTTAGCCTCTTGAGCCCATTATGCAATAAGCAGCATTCGAAACCCTACAGCAAATGCTCATTCTCTAGCTTACAGCTAGGAGATCAAACTCATTTTAGCAAAAAAGGAAGTCCCCCTTATTATGAAATTGTACACATTCAGAGGAATTTTCTAGAGATTAGGAATTTTACTTAATGTATTTTAATAATTTTGTCTAGTTCATTTTTTTTAAACATGTGTGCAACTGAGCACTGCTTTTAGCTAAATCCCAGGAGGGAAACAAATCAATGCTGATTTATAGAGGATGTAAACAAGGGTTTAATGTTTTCAAATCCTAAATGCTGGCAGAGTAAGGAGGATAGTTAACAGAGAACTACCATAGTATTTTTAATCTACTAAAATAATTCAGTAATATAAAGGTTACTCCCCTTTCCAAAAGTGGGTAACGTGTACTTCCTTTCTTTTTTTTAAAGATATATTTTATTTATTTGGAAAACAGAGTTACAGAGAGGGAGGGGGAGGGGGGGAGGGAGGGAGGGAGGGGGGGAGAGAGAGAGAGAGAGAGAGAGAGAGAGAGAGAGAGAGAGAGAGAGGTCTCCCATCCGCTGGTTCACTCCCCAAATGGCCACAACGGCTGGAGCGGTGCCAATCTGAGGCCAGGAGCCAGAAGCTTCCTCCAGGTCTCCCATGTGGGTATAGGGGCCCAAGAACTTGGGCCATCTTCTACTGCTTTCCCAAGCCATAGTAGAGAGCTGGGACAAGAACCAGCACCCATATGGGATGCCGGCGCTTCAGGCCAGGGCTTTAACCCACTGTGCCACAGCACCAGCCTCAATGTGTACTTCCTTTCTTCATTTAGGATAGGAGTGCTCAAACCTTCAATTTCATTGCTATTCTTCTCTGTCTCAAAATCATCAAACACTGGACAAGGGCGGCTATACAACGGACGCAGCAGTAAGACGAGTGAGAGAATCCATCAGCTGAGACAAGGAGATGCTACCAGCCTGACTATCCACAGAAGAGCAAGGGAACCTTATCAAGGACACACGTTACAGTATTCTCAATCACAGCAGGTTTTTACTATTTCAACTCTGTCTTCATTACCTGTAAAACTTCAACGCACAAGTTTGTTGATAAAGGGAAGTTTCTGTTCAAACATCAACTCTCCTTTAAAGTCATTCTAAGATTTTCAAGAGGGCAAAAATCATTCATTCCTATTTAAATTCTGAGACAAGTGGGGACTCAAAAATTAGAGAAATAGCCATAGGTTTTCGAATTTCCCTTTCCTAAGTCCCTGACTTCTCACTGTTCTTGTTAGCTCTTTTGTCTCTTTTAAATGTGACATCTGAAAAACAGCAACACAAAAAGCTGCAGGCTAAAACTATAACTAGTAAACCTGTTGGAACAAATTCCCCCCTCACATTAAGGAAAACGAAATGACTGTATTCATCTCCCCAAAATTGCTTGCCCACAAGTAATCAGGCTTATCTGTGACCCAGTTTTAGTTGCTCATAAGTGGGGGTGGGGTTCCACAAACCCACATAGTGGAAACACTTGAAGGATTTATGAGCCGGTAAATGGGTGTTAGCTGTTTCAAGTACATACAGGCCAAGCCAAACCCAGAGCTGTCTGTATTTAGCTATGATTACAGGGGTTACACAAATAAGAACACAAGTGTACCCAGGACTTAGAAAATTGTTCAGGAGATTTTTGTTCCATAAATCTTAAGGCACAGAGGGTACCCTAGACTGAGCCTCTCAATGAAATCTTTTAGGCAAATGTATTTTCCTGGCAGCAAAAAGCATGTTTTTCAGGAGCTATAGACAATTGCTGTAGCTCAACTGTTCAACTCTCCCTGATGGTAAATTTAGTGGCTCTTCCCACCTGAGTCCCCCAGCCCCGGCAGTTTTTTTTTTTTTTTCATCATAATATTCACTTTCTGTGCACATTATGAAGACCCCTGATATGCATGGATTTTAAAACACTTGGCACCCAAATAAACTTAATTCCACTCTTCCAACAACTTTTCAAAGACCCTTGTATGCACCTAAGACTAGATCTAGTCTAGGACAGATAATATATTTTTTGATTATAAACTCTACTCTTAAACATTGTTTTCTTATTATTGCCTGTTACATTCTTCACTCAGTGGAGGGTTAAGCTTATGATTATAAATTACACTGAAAGTTTGTCATTATAAAACTTGAAAGAATAAGGGGAGGGGAGGTTGGGAAGCATCACTATGCTTCTAAATCTGTATATGTGAAATACATGAAATTTGTTCACCTCATATAAATAAAAAATTGGAACAAAAGATGTGTCATCATAGCACCTGGACTGCATGGATTCACACAGTGGATAGCACCTGCTACGAGTGAACCAGCCTGATGGGCCAGAAGGCCAATGATTGTGCAGTTCAAGATGGAACTGTCTTAAGGACTGTGACTACCAAATCTCCCACTGGTCTCTCAAACTTTTCTCACTGTGAATTGTCTCAGTTGAATGCATGATTTTAGAATCCCTGTCACTATATTCATATCCTTAATTCCCATCTTTGTTGACTGAAGAGCACAATAATGAGCAAGGTAAGCCATTTTCACAGGTAGGCATACTTTTTCAAAACAAAATTATTTTCTTTGAAAGGCAGAGGGATAGAGAGAAACAGTGATATACACATACAAAGAGACAGAGACAGATCTCCCATCTGCTAGTTAATTCCTCAAATGTCTGCAATAGCATCAGGAAATAGCATCAGGCTTCATCAGGAAGCCAAATACTTGAACCATCACCTGCTGCCTCCCAGAGTGGGCATTAGTAGGAAGCTGGAATTCAGAGTGGAGCTGGGATTTGAACCCAGGTACTCTGATTTGGAACGTAAGTGTCCCAGGCAGTGTCTTAATTGTTATGCCAAACACCTGCCACCAGGCAACCATTTTTAGAAACTGACTTGCACTCTCTCCTACCTGGACACATGAAACCTTTTCTCACTCACACGAAGAAGCTAAGATCTGAACACCAAATGTCTTAGCTGTTCCAAATGCATATACCAATGCACTTTCTACATACATGCTACTGTTCTTTTAAAACAAAACTAGGGGGCTGGTGCTGTGGCGTAGTGGGTAAAGCCACCACCTGCAATGCTGGCATCCCATATGGGTGCCAGTTCAAGTCCCAGCTGCTCCACTTCGGATCCAGCTCTTTGCTATGGCCTGGGAAAGCAGTAGAAGATGGCCCAAATCCTTGGGCCCCTATACCCACATGGGAGACCCAGAAGAAGCTCCTGGCTCCCGGCTTTGGGTGGGTGCAGCTCTGGCCATTATGGCCATCTGGGGAGTGAACTAGTGGATGGAAGACTGACTGACTTCTCTCTTTCTCTCTCCCTCTCTGTAACTCTACCTTTCAAATAATTTTTTTTTTTTAATTCGGTATTTTCTGACAAGCCGGAAAAAAGATGACCTGTGTCTGTGTCACATCGCATGTGATGATTTGGATGTGGGGTACCACATTACAGGAGGATCTACCAGCTGCCATTCTTTCAGGAGAGCCAATGCAATTTACCTCTATTGTGAATTTGCTTGGTACAGATTCACATGAATGTGCATGAAATGGGACAGAGCCATTTATACAAGAAAGATGGAAGATAAGCCATCTCTAACCTGCTTCTGTGTGGGCTTAATTAGGTCTTTCATGCTTTTTACGGGCAGAGAAAATTATTAGTCTCAGCTTTGATTTCCCCATCTAATATAAATAGAGTTGAGTTCATTAAATCATTTGATCTGATTCCAGCCACTCAAATTGGATTTTCTGTACTTGCAGCATCACAAAGAAATTGAGAAAAATAATGCCACCAAGGAAAGACAGTGGATCTCAGAATTCAAGTCGTATCTTACTTGCTGAGAAGTGAAATCACCAGTTTTATGCCATTTTACATTATATCCCTCCAAAAATCAGTGGTGACAGCTGTTGATATTCTTAAAATGACACCAAAATGAAATTAGATAAAATATTTTCCTTTTGCAATTCAAAGTCTCAACACTACTTAACAGAGTTAGAATAATTACTTATAGGGGTTCAAACTACTGATTTACATCTGTTTCTGATATGGAAATGTTAGCTTTAAATTTACCTTTAAATTTGAAAAAAATACATAAAAATAATTTTTAAAAAGGTAGATTTTCATTTCCATAGTAAACTGGGAATAGTAAAGCTTGAAACTATGCAGAGTTAAACGTATTTCAAATTAGGTCATACTCAATGAAATTTTTTTTAAGATTTATTTATTTGAAGGTCAGAGTTCGAGAGAAGGACAGGAAGAGGCAGAAAGAGATACAGAGGGACTTCCATTTGCTGTTTCACTCCTCAAATGGCTGCAACAGCCAGGGCTGGGTCGGGCCAAAGCCAGGAGCTTCATCCAGGTCCTCCCACGTGGTACAGTGGCCCAAGAACTTGAGCCATCCTCCACTGCTTTCCTAGGTATATTAGCAGGGAGCTGGATCGGAAGTGGAGCAGCCAGGACTTGAAACTGCGCCCATATGGGATACTGGCCCTGCAGGCAAAGGCTTTACCTGCTACGCCATAGCACCAGTCTGGAAAATATTTCTTTTATTCAAATTAAGATACAAGCTGCAAAAGAACTAACTTGTTTTGTCAATACCTCTTAAACATATCTCAGAGATTTAGATGTCAAGGCAGTGGTATTCACTGGGTGCCAAAGCCTCTATGATGACTCCTACTGGTTGATTCAGTGTCTGGGATCCCAGTGTGACAGTTTCTGTCAAGCTCCTCTGCCTTCCAACCGAGATGCCTGCACATTTCTTGGCCTCATAGCCTTACTGATGGACATGCACAATAGCAATGGGTCTTTCACACATGCTCAGCTCTGTCTCACAGTCTGCAAATGCCTGGGTGGATTCCAGGAAATGGCGTGATGGAAAGAACACAGATTCAGTCCAGAGTCAAAAACCTGACTCTGTCATTTCTTAGTTATATAACCTGGCACAAGTTACCCATGGCCCCTAATCTCTATTCTTTACCTGCAAATGTAGGATAATAAGACCTCATTTACTTGAGAATCAAGTGGAATAATAGAAATGAAAGTACCTTCTGAAATGGAAAGTCACATACAAAGGGAGGCTGTCTGGCTAGTTCTTTCTTCATGATCTGCCGATTAAATAATGCAAACCAGAGGATATGCCAGTACTCAGAAAGCCGCCTGGTTTAGAGGGCTGAGAAATGGAATTGGCCCCATGCTGGATTCCTAGTCCCACTCCTTAGGATCCAGGCCAGCTTACAAATGCATTCACCAGTAGCAGCCTGCCAAGAATGATGACTGGGACTTGCCCAGAATAATGTAAGCCAGATAACTTTACACCGATAGTAGCATCATTCGCAATCTATGGGGAAGACACCACCATCCTCCTGCCAGAACTGAAAGCCACGAGAAGCTATAGATAGAAACGTTATCATATTTCCACTAAAGCTTTCTTAAACATGAGATACTTTGATCACCAACGCCTAGACAGGCCCAATTATCTGGTGAGAATCTGAAGGTCTCAGTTACTCTGATGAGAGCAACACACAGGGAGAGCATGAGCTATCCGAGGGGGGGAGAGGGACAGAATGAAGGAAATAAATGAGGAAATGCCTGTGAGAGAAGCATCAGATTTATCTCTCTATAAATTTAAATAGCTATAGCGTGATTCTGAAGAGTAAGGTGAAGAAAAAATTGTTTATTTTTAAAGAGGATGTGCTTGGATGACAGTACTCATATTTTCACCAGCCACCAAACTGACTGACATCTATCACTAGGAATTTTATAATTAAAAACAAGGAAGCCATTTCATAATCATCAGACTCCAGTGAAAAAGGGAGGCACTAAGTGGCATCCTATCCAATTTTCCCTCCCAGAAGAGAAACAACCTAGGCAAATTAATGGCACAGCAATGCTCAAGCTATGACATCTATTACTGCAAGCCAGGGGCAAAGAAGAGCTGTCTTGATGCTGGTCTCATTTTAATCTAAAGTGTAACAATCAGTTTAAAGCAAGAAGCGATGGCTGAAAGCATTCTAGCTACCAATGGTCATCCACACAAGATCAAAGTAGACACTAATCAGTGGTGTGAGTGCCAGAGGCTCTCCACTACTTTCCTTACTATTGTTACAGTCTATCTGTGTACACAGTAGACGCTAGCTACCTGCCCAGCATTGACTCCCTCCCCTTTTGTAATAATACTTCAGAATTTCCTTTGAGAGTCATTTGACCACACAAGGATATTCCCGAAAGTTCATGGACAATGGAATTAAAAGATAAGTTTATCTCGATGCAATTTTTTTTTTAAATCCACGCACCATTTTGTCATAGTCCACATTTTCCATGAGCTTTCTGAATCCTGCTCACTGTTGACCATGCTGTTCCTTGCTCTTGCCATAGGGACAGGCACTTGACCTGGACAGCCAATGCCATCTGCTTTCATTATAAAAGATATGCATGCCAGGAAGTCAGAGAGACTCCTCCTATTCAGGACTTTTGTTGGAATTCTGAACTGGTTGAGGAGAGGATGAGAGCCTGAAGCTGCCACCCATCATGGCACCCCCTGAGGACAGCACCTTGCTGTGATGAAATGCCAGCTCAACACCTACATGTGAGAGTCAGAATGCTGTGACATCATGAACCTCTGAACTCAACACTGATTGAAGCCAATCAATCAGAGCCAATTAACTTACGTAAGCTTGGAGGGTTAAGCCAATGCCAGTTTGCACTGTGTTTCTGTGACTTGCATAAGCATGAATTCTGAATAACAATTTTGATTCACAAAATATGAAGATACTTATTGAATATGTATAAATGTGCTCTGGGTGACTGTCTTTTAAGGGAATCTCAATGTGACTATTTAAAAAATGAGCTAAAATTAACTTCTTAATTCATGTGTATGAGTGTACAATTGCATTTCCCCTTTTGCTAACTTAGAGCAAACGCAACATGCAAGACTCCTGAGTTTCTTCTTACAAGGGCAAAAGTTGCCTTTCACACCTAAGAATCCAAAGCAAACACTATTCAAGGTTAAGACATTGAGTAACATAAATCTTAGCTCTTCTATCAACACCTCTCTGGAACAGGCTCCACCAAAACCTCTAACCTACACAGCTATGAAAATCTTCCCTATCCAGTTCACGGATAGCATCTCTCTCAGGCTTAAAAGCCAGGTCTGGGACAGGATAGTTCTCTGTTCCAGAAACTCAGCTGGCTACCAGAACTTTCTGGGGCTTCTATTAACCCCAAATACTGAAGGGCAGGGAGAACTGCACTCCCGGAAGCCCACCTGGGACCTCCTGCTGGGCAGAAGGAACCTGGGGCCAGTCGGGGAAGGAGATGCTCAGAGGCGTGCACCAAAGGTTTTCCTCTCGCTTGTAAGAGCAGGTGCTTATTGGGTTTCTGCCTATCATTCTCATTTCCTAAGTGAATTCAGAGGATGCAGCATGTCCATAGAAACCTGTTAGGGCATATTACGAAGACTGAATGCAGTCCCTTCATTTTACATCACCTTCCAGTACGTCAGACATATTCTGTTCTTTTGAACAAGTAATAACTGCAGTTGCATGACTATCATCAATTTAGTTACATTGACGGATTGTGTTCCTTCTAGATCCATAGCCTTCAAACTTCAATTTCATTGGAATCCTCTAAGGACCTGTTCAACATGCAGACACCCAGAGGCTACCTCCGATCCCAAGTGTCAGAATCTCTTGAGGAGGGGCCTGGAAATCAGAATTCTCTGGCAGTATAAGTCACCGGAAAGGTACATTCTGAGACACATGCTGGAGATAAATTCACATCTAAGGGCATACACGCATTTATACTCTGTAAATCTGATTACCAATCCACATCACTAGGGCCACCTCTACGTCTCCATGTGCTCATAAAATCCTACTTATCAGGAGCCACAGTTAAAATTAATGTGTAATAATTGCTCTGACTGGTTGTTGTGTCTGCCATCACCCCTGTATTTATACTACAGGAGGGTAATGTGTTCATGACTCACTGTCGCATGGCAACACAGTATAAACAAACAGCTTCAGTTCTCCTTCAGATAGCAAAGCAAAGCAAGAGATGTTGCATGTGGACGCCCATGGATCCACTGAAGCATTTTAATTTGGAAACTTAACCATGCTTTTTTCTGGGGTGGGGTGGGGGGATTCTCAGTTTTTACTCTAATTGTTAAAACTAGAACACGTTTTGCTAATTATGGTCTACCCGCAGTCCACATGGTTTGGTTCCAATCAGCACTGCAAGAGACAAAAACACCTCCTAATAAAAAACAAAATCGTGACAAAAGTGAAAGTGTAGCAACTTCAGACAGAACAAGGGAGACACATCTGTCCATTTTGGAAGCCATGCCTGCAAGAAGTCATCTTTGAAACGTGCATTGATTCTTGCAGAAGCCTAGTGACTACTAAGAGCAATGCAACAATAGTTTCATAAATGGTTCTCCCACAGGAACATCTCAACTTATATCCTAAATTTCCCCATGATTTAGAATCATACGAGTCTTGATTAACCTTGCAGTCTTCTCTGTGCCTCTGTCCTTTCACTGGTTTCCCTGTTTCATCTGTGTACTTTTTAGTACCACCAGGATTATTAACATCAGGGGCTACTTTTATCTCCAGTGTGCTGTGTTACCCTCACACTAGGACATGTTCTAGATGCAGTTCACATGGTTGGGTTCCTAAATCATCAGTACTGCAAGAGACAGAAATGCATTTTTATGAAAAACACGTCTACAAGACCGCTTGGCACATCAGAAGGTACTTCAAAGAGCTTGTGAAAAATTGATCATTTAAAAGATAGTTTTATTTTGGTACAAAAATGTTTCCAAGGCATGCCTTTGAAGGGTCTTCAAAAAGTTTGTGGAAATGCCTATTATGAACAACTATGCTTGGATGTCAAATCTTTTTCCATCCAAATAATCATTCAATTTCATTTTTGATCTTTGTGAAAATTATTTAATAAATACTGAGTAAATGAACAAGCAAATTAATAAAAGAACTAAACAGCTTTCTTTTCTTTGGTCACATTATCTTTTGTTCTACCTTAGCTTAGTTTATCTACTCAAGCTGGAAAGGGGAGATTGACAGTACTCTCTCATTTTCACTATTTGTCACAGGATACCTAAAATTCATTGGCCTGGCTCTTACCAGGTTTATAGGGTTACAATATCTGCTTCTTCTAATGGTCTACAGGGTAGAGAATGGTTTTTATGGAATACTGGCCATATTTCCCTGCCTCCGGGGTCCAGATGTTTTGTTTTCTTTAATCAGTGATCATTTGAAGGAAATTCGGATGGAACAAGAAGTTAAGAGGCGGAGCTGGGCCACAGGTCTAGGAATTTGTCTCTGTACTTCTACTTTGTGACCTGTGTGTGCAGCTTCCAGAGGCTAGCGGGTGGGATAAGATATGGAATTTGGAAGAGGAAGAGCCCTCCAGGCTGTTAAGAATTACACACACACAGGCATTTAGAACTGCCATGGATATACAAGCACTTTACCAGGGATCCTGTCTCAGGCTGAAGCCAGCTGCTTCTCGCTTTCCATTATTACCTCATTGTCAAGCACACTACTTCATGCATACAACGTGATAAACACAGTAAGGAGAGAAAAGCTACATAAAAGATAGGGGCCATTGTGGCGCAGTGGGTTAAGCTGCCTCCTGCCACATCAACATCACATATTGTAGCACAGGGTTGAGTCCCAGATGCTCTGCTTCTGATCCAACTCCCTGATAACGTGCTTGGGAAAACAGTGGAATTTGGTTCCAGTGTTTGGGACTCTGTCATTATTATTATTATTATTTTTGGACAGGCAGAGTTAGACAGTGAGAGAGAGAAAGAGAGAAAGGTCTTCCTTCCATTGGTTCACCCCACCCCCCAAATGGCCACTATGGCCAGTACTGCACCCATCCGAAGCCAGGAGCCAGGTGCTTCTCCTGGTCTCCCATGCGGGTGCAGGGCCCAAGCACTTGGGCCATCCTCCACTGCCCTCCCGGGCCACAGCAGAGAGCTGGCCTGGAAGAGGAGCAACCGGAACAGAACCGGTGCCCCAACCTGGACTAGAACCCGGGGTGCCGGCGCCACAGGCAGAAGATTAGCTTAGAGAGCCACTGCGCTGGCCCCTGTCACTCTTGTGGGCAGCCCTGACTGAGTTCCAGGCTCCTGCTTTCGGCCTGGCTCAGACCTGGCTATTGGGGCCATTTGGGAGGTGATCCACCAGAAGGAAAATCTCTTTTTCTCTGCACTCTGTTTTTTAAATCAAGCAATCAATCTTAAAAAGAAAACGTGTGGTAAGTGCCATAATACTGTTAAATAAATGGAAAACCATTGACAAGGGAGATTCTACCTGTAATGAAAATGAAGCAAAGTTTCCAGAAGCATATGAGATTTTTCTGTGGGGGATTTATTAAACACCAATGCCATAAGCAAATGTAGAGAAAAGAAAATTAAATTGTTCAAACGGGGAATCATAGCACGTATTTCAACTAGACTGGAACAAATGGAATGTCTAATAGTCATACAACAAGTTGAAAAGGTCTCTGGAGACCTTGAAAGTTAGTCTAAGGAAAATCAAATTTTATTTAGGGATAAGTAGGAAACCCGTTACCAGGTAACTGGCAACAGATGACGGTAAACCAACCTAGGCCCTGTGTGAAGGGAAAAACGAAAGGGGGTATTGAAGTACTGTGTGTTTGAATACTACAGGCAATGGATTGAGTAGCAGTAGTGGGCATGGGAAGAAAAGAATCAAAAGGAAAGGGGAGTTTGAGTAGATG